>NW_026934306.1:45000-59556 GCF_032062105.1 Saccostrea cuccullata
TCAATATGGTCGATATCAACGCACTTTGAAAAAAAATTAATTTTTTCAAAGTGCGTTATAGCTTGGTCCCAAATTTAACGCACTTTGAAAAAATTTTTCAAAGTGCGTAATTTTTCAAAGTGCGTTGTAACAAAGGACACTTTCACGGTCATGGCACCTGATCCCATCTCTGATGTTTTTCAAGGTCCGTGTTTACTCTGCTTTTCATTTGTTTCTTTGAGCTTGAATACTGTTATCTCTGTTTCCTCAAGATTACATTGTGAAAGAAAGGTCTTCCCAATAAATTAATACTCTTGAACCTCAATCTAATTGACAAATGCAGATTTTGAGCTACATTTAGCTTGAATGGAGCTAGAGATGTGGTAAAGAATTTAATGCGAGAGGAGCACTGGATAACATATGTGAAAATGGAAAGCAGTGTACAAAACTCCGAGTCGAGCAAAGGGGAATAAGTCCCGTTTGATAAACTCACTCATTTATTACAGTCTACAAACCATGGTGTCTTCTAGACCATCAGGTGCATATATGTTCTGGTTTGAATTATTTTTCCTTTCATGAAATATATCGAAATAACGAACTTCATTCAAACTCAAAAGTTTATTGAACAATATAAAATAGGAGATGAGCAAACACGGTGCTCCAGAACGTCAGAGATGGGATCAGGTACGATGAAGGAGTGAGCACCCCCTTATATTTAAATAAAACAAACAAAAACAGACAAAAACAAGCAAAAAATGAAGAAAAATAATGGACAGAAAAGTATCTTTTTTATAGAAAGCAGAAAATAATACAATTTTTACATCAACAAAATCTACCTCAGTCTATACTTACACGTATAAAACAACATTGATCAAATAAGACATGAATAATCAACATTACAAATACAATGAATATATTTCAAATTAAAAAACAAAACTACCTAAAATCAATTCAAAGGCTACGTTTTTTATAATACTTAAAAAAACAACCTACAACTTTGTAAATTTGTATGGGAAAACAACACTTTATGTGCAATTTGTGTATAAAACATCTTAACAGTGTGTTTTGTGTGTGTTGAGTAGGTGTGAAAGTATAAGGACATTCGAACAGCGTATGCATCATGTGTGTGTTTGGTAGGCGTGGCAGTAGAGGGACATTCCGACAGTGTGTACATCATGTGTGTGTTTGGTAGGTTGGTAGGTGTGTGCTGAGTAGGTGTGAAAGTATAAGGACATTCTAACAGTGTGTGCATCATGTGTGTGTTTGGTAGGTGTGAAAGTATAAGGACATTCTAACAGTGTGTGCATCATGTGTGTGTTTGGTAGGTGTGGCAGTATAAAGACATTCTAACAGTGTGTGCATCATGTGTGTGTTTGGTAGGTGTGGGAGTATAGGGACATTCTGACAGTTTGCACATGTGTTTGTTGGGTGGGGCGGGACTATAAAACATCCTAACAGTGTGTTTTGTGTGTGTGTTGGGTAGGTGTGAGAGAAAAGGGACATCCTTACATTTCCTGCATGTGTATGTGTTTGTTGGGGTAGCAAGTTGAGTTGTTAAAAAAAAAAATAAAATAAAAATAAAACTGTCCCATATTTTCAGGGTTCCCTGCGCCATTACTTTTTAACTATTTCATTGCCTTAGTTAAGTTTCGAATGTAAATGAAGACAAAGGATGTTTATTTCCAACCTTGCAAGTAAAGATTCAAATGATTTTTAAATGGTAAAACTTCGGAGCAATTTAAAAGCCAAACAAATGACGAGGTTTTAGAAAATCGTAAGCTTTACTATGATTAGATTATGCAAGTAAAAATACATCTAAACTTGCTACTTTACGCATTATACTATCGAGTAGTATTCATTATGGGAAATTAAATGCTCTATTCATATAAAATTTATTTATGCATTTTTATTGCAATAATTAACTGCTTCATCAAATGTTAACAAATTTCACAAAAAGACGCCTTTAATTAGAATATTTAACTGTATAATGTAAATGATACAGATTTTTTGGTCTAAATTTAGTATAGGTACATGTTATATCCACAAGTATGATCTCGCCCGTCTTCGTATAAACTCTTTCAACTAATGCAGCACTTTATAACTTGTTATATAGTACATATACACATATATGTCTGGAAGTCTGGAATGATCGATTGCGTAAAAGATATCAATGAAAAGAACAGGTTTTATTTGAATGTCTATCAGCTAGAAAAGAGCTTAGACTCGTCCATGAAAGGAATTTTAAAGAACAAAACTCATAATTTGCATATATTTTAAATCATATGTATCCTGAGTGCTCTTAAAAAAAGGAAAAAATTGTACATAGAATATCTTTCCATTCCTACCTAACAAGAAATAATATACTTGTACATATTATAACAATAATTGTAATGAGCGCATGCGTGATAAAGTTTGTCGAGTTCCTGTGTCCAATGTTGGTGGCACATTCACATCTGACGTCCTCTAAAATGGCAAACAGAATAAAATTCAAAATTAATCAGCAAAATTAAATACACAAGTTCATAAACACTGTATTTCTTTTATTTTGCACGTTCTTATAAGTTCAAATTCATCTTGAACGACGCTTAATTCAACTAGTACGTACTTTTCAAATGGTTCTTGTGTGTATACGTTCAAAGAATTACTGTTTTAAGAATGCTGTTAAATAAAACTCTACGGTAAGAATGTACTGGATAAATAAATAGATATACAAAATTCTTAATAATATCCAGAGACCCATAAAATGCAAAATTTTAACTCAGACAAAAGGTTTCGATAAAATCTGTAATGTTAACTCAATCAAATAGAAAAAATAATAATTTCAATATTATTATAAAAAAATGTAGGAATTTCTTTTTATATTTTCTCGGTGCCCATCTGTATATAAATGTAATCTTTTTATTAAATCAAGATGTGATATAAATCTTGCGTACAGCTTTTATGCATTGACCTTTTAAACTAACTAAAATTTGAATAATAGTTCAAAAACTAAGATAAATGAAAATTATCCCCTAACATTAAATAATAAATGCTAACTGGAGCGCGCGTTGTTTCTTTCGTAATTCATAAACCAAATATTGTGCAAAAATAGATCATTCCCACTGTCGCTGATATTACCTTGACATCGATTCAACAATCACAAGAGTCTGTGAACACCTAATACAAAGTTAATTTACCTAGAAATATATTTTATGGTTTCTATTTATAATGGCAGTGTACATGTTTTGCTATGTGGGAAACTCAAAATTTGTGTCGGATCAAAAAGTAAAATAGGATGTGCACAACGGCAATATGTAATAAAGATTCTGGGAAAGTTTCATAAAATTTCATTCAGTGGTATGAGGAGTTGCGGATAAGAGATGGGTACCCCGAAGCGTAACAGACGGACGAATGGACGGATATAATACTATATATCCTCTTTCAAGCGGGGGTATATTGATGTACAAAATTTAATACCTTGCTTTAGGTACTCCTGAAGCTTGGGAATGTAGTCGTTCCAGAATAGACAGTGACTGTGTTTGAGCCCTTTGTTGTAGACACTATCATAGGGACCAACATCCGCTGAAAACTTCCGGTATGCTTCGTTTTCAAATGAATAGGGCGGCCAGTCACTGGATGGACGTCTGTCAAGAAAGGTGTTAATTGATCTGAAGATTCTTATCTTGTCATGATTACTTGCTAATAAAAATGAGAACGACCCTGTGATAAGAGAGCTAACTCTTGATTTAAAATTAAAATTCTTCAATATAGCATAGAGATTATATTACCATAATTTATTTATGGAGACTGTACGTTTTCAATTCAATAAAACCCCAGGGGCGTAGTATCCGAAGATTATTGATCTGAAGATCCTGCCCCCCCCCCCCCACTTTTTTCCCCAACCTTACTTACACTATAGGAAATGTTAATTCAAAGCCTGTTTGTCCCCCTCACTTTTAGAAATGTACCGAAAATGTACTATAAGAATTGGTACTAAAAGTAGTTGACACTGAAAAAAAGTTTACCTACCCCCCCCCCCCCCCTCCACCACGAAATAGGATTTTCGACTTCGGGCAACTTTTCCCTTTTTTTTGTCAACTTTTTCAGGTAAGTAAAAAAATTTTTTTCTCTGCCTGCCCCCCCCCCCCCACTTTCAAAAACGATGCTACGCCACTGAACCCAACAGATGATTGAAACACTGACTTCTATTTTTTCGCCTTTTCAAATACTATTTTTACATGAGAAACAATAATCAGTTTGATATTTCAAAAAAATTTATGATGACGTTTGTATGCGTTGTTCATTCGATTAAACCCAATATAATGATTAAAACATTAACTTTTACTTCTTTCTTGCATTTTCAAATATATTTCATTACAAACGATAACAAGTTAGCATTGAATGTTATGTTTTCCTTCGTTTACCCTGTTTTGGCGAATTTGGCCCAGTATTGCATCATGTCCTGGCTCAGGGACTGCTCATTCGCCGAGTACTTGGTCCCTTTTCTCAGAGGAAGCCCAAAAATGAACTCGATCTCGTCCCCATGGAGGGCCCCTGACCACTCTGGCCACGAACTGACAGACGGACGATGGTTGAACTCGTACAGGTATACACCAGCGGCCTGTCCGTTTGCCTGGGCGTACTTTTGGGCTAGATTGATGGTTGGACATTTAAAGGCAAAGTCGCCAGCTGTGATTGATAAAAAATATTATATATTTAATATCAATTCCGGTCCAAACAAGGTAGGCTTTACCTAATGGTTTTAATCCTATCGAACCTTTCCTTTTTCAAATGCATTAAATCTGGGTACTTTGAGAATGTTTGCACGTGAAAGAAGTCAGAAAGTTCTTAGTGGACATAATATTCATGTTAATGTACAACTTTATTACATTTAAACAAAAGCCTTTGCATTGAAGATTTTTTTTTCATTAAACTCTTTTTACATGTAATTGTTATACTTGTATCGTCTAATAATATAATAATGACGTCACAAACAACATATGACACAAATTCAAAGAAGAAAGGTGTTTATACCTGTTACTCACTTATATCATCAAGAAGCATCATGTAATCCTTCTTATCACCCGGAAGTAGGTGGCTCTCATATCGATATAAAATGGCGTCTATTATTAGTTTATCCTTTACATTGTCCAATTTATGTATGCCATTTTGCGAAACACATTCTGGTAAATTTTTTATGTAATCGTCTTTCTTCAATGTATTATTTGGCCAGTCTGTTACAATTATATCATATAAACTATAAAACAAAAAATACATAGCCTCATTTCTATTTACACCTAATAATATCCTCTTCGCTGGTAAAATCCCTGAGCTGAAGAAATCTGAAGGTGTTTCAAAGATAAAATAATTGTCTAAAGTTGGAACGAAATTAAACGTCACAGCCGTCAAAGGTAACGTCCATATTTTTGTAAAGAATTCACTTGCGTCTTTCGTTTTCAAACACTCAATGACGGAGGTCTCATCATTTGATTCACAGTCAAAAGCCTCTGCTAATTTGACAGTATATTCCAAAGCTACTTTCGGATCATTATATGCCCAGTGCGCAAGAGCGGAAGCACTCTGCAAAATGGCATTTTTGAAAAGATTGCGAGAGTGGTTTGCCATAATGTGATAACTTATACTCACAGCGCCTGCACTCTCCCCAAACAATGTTATATCATCTTGAGATCCCCCAAATAGTTGAATATTTGAATGAATCCAATGCAAAGCTAGTTGTTGATCTAATAATCCCATATTTCCAGGGGCATTTTCGGTGCCTAAATATAGAAATCCAAGAGGACCTAGTCTATAATTTATTGATATCACAATAACTTGCTGTGAACTTGCCAACATGGCCCCATCGTACAAATCCAATGTTGGTGAACCTGCAATAAATCCACCTCCATAAATCCAAACCATAGTCGTGAGTTTCGTATCTCCGGACACTTTTGGTACCCAGATATTCAAATGTAAACAGTCTTCACTCATATTTGTATTTGGATTCCACATCTCTTCGGATTTTTCGCCCTTTTTTCCCTTAAAATACTCCAAAGGACTCTGAAAGCAAGTATTCCCTAGGGAGGTGGCATTAAAAACGTCCGTCCACTTTTCTATCGGTACTGGTCGGCGAAACCTAAGTTCCCCGAGAGGAGGCTGGGCAAAGGGAATGCCTAGGTACGTATAAACTGTGGTTCCGTCGACATCTTGAGTGAAACCGCGCACAAAACCGGAAGTTGTCTCAACAAGTGTTTTGGAAGTGTAAACCGGAAGTGAAATTATACTAAGGAAGGTTGTTAGCAGGTATCGAAGCATATTCAGTTCTTTCCTGCAATAGATCGTAAAAGAGAGTTTACATAATGTCGCTGGTAGAAAAATACAAGTTAATTAAGTGAGTACGTTCTTAAAGAAATTCATTATGTACCTTTTCACTTGTTACAAACTCGATAAGGACGTTAAACAAAGTAGAAACAAACAAAGAAATACTAGTAAATAAAACAATACAAACCGGACACAAAACTAAACGTAACGTTTGTGTTGTAGACAATATACTGATATTGCGAGATCAATCATTGACCATTTACTATGACACAATATATAAATATTGCATGTAGTTGAGTGTAACATTGAAAATTTTCACCCCAAGAAAACCATTGTCAACCGAGGCGCACTAAACTACATGCAATATTTATTATATTATACTGAATGTTTTATACAAATACATATAACAGTGAACCGTGCGCGCATAAATTCTGCGCAGTCGTTATTTTTTGGAATACCACCCGTCGTCAAGCAATGTTGACTGTTGCTACGCTGGAGGGCGTGGCTTCATTATTCAGCGGGTAGTAGTGTTTTTTAACAAATGTTTCTCGACTAATCAGATTCAACTTATTTCACATTAAGTATAATATCATTTAATATCGTCCTCTAGGTCCCTTCGGCTTATGCATCAATGAGAGAAAAGCGTGCACACTTTCTGCTCATTAACAATGCAAATACAAATCTTTTTAAATTAAAAATTATATTGTACTAACTTTAATTTATTTTCTAAATCTGTAATCATGACAATCTAAATATTAAGGATTCTCAATTTGAACCAGAGCTGGAACTACAGGTAAAATGTATAAATTTGTATATTTTTTCTTGTCAGTCTTTTTAATACAAAATTAGGAGAACCCTTTAATAAGCCAATGCTTATGAAGGAAATTAAATTCTTTGTATGCATCAAACACGACCCGCCAGTTGTTGAAAATCCATTTCATATATGTTTGTACATCTGGCAGGAAAAGTACATTGCGGAACATCCGGAACGAGTGAAGAAATAATTGATAACATGGAAATGAGCAGCAAAGAGTACTGAAATTGACAGGGGCGAGTGGAGTACTAGTATAGATTTTATAAATCATATACACAAGAACAGCCACTGGCAAGCATTGCAAAAATTACATGAGGCACCCTATAAAACAAAGCCTCGTTACTGCAATCCCAATAGTGTGTCCCAATAGAGACATTCACAAAAGTGTAACAGCGTGTTAAAAAAAAACGCATTTTTGCGTTATATACAGCACGCCGTCACGTTTAACACGCAACACACCGTCCCGCTATTGCATATTTATACAACACATCATCACACATCACAGGGTTGCACTACCACTGATCAGGGCAATCTAACATTTTACACAATTGTTTGTGTGTTAAAGCGACGGTTTTTTGTGTAAAATTGCGTCTGCGTGACTGTGTGTTTTGTGTGTTAGCGCGACAGCGCTTTGTGTTTTAGCGCGACGGCATATTGTGTAATATTACATTTGCATAACGGCGTGTTGTATTTTAACGTATCGGCCGTGTTGTGTCAAGTTGTCACTTTGCGCAGTAATAGTACTTGTCAAATGGAATTCTCTCTTCATCACTTACGCGAAATGGACACAAATAAACAGATGCTCCCCCTATGAGAAGTTAGTTTACTTAGTTCGGATTTTCTATTTAACCCTGAAATTTTTCTAGGATGAACAAGCCACCTGTTAGGTTGGATCAGATTCATCAATGAACAAAGAAGCGTACATGCGTGTTGTACGGAAGATTATTATAAGGGATTTATGACACTAATAATCTGAAGGCAGCCGCAGTCGGTAATTATTAATGATTTAGAACACGCCTTTATGATTACACGAAAGCATCCCCTACTGATCATCGTGGAATGAGGAATATAAATAAAGGTTATTGAATTCTGGTACTTGTGTTATCCTAACAAAGAAATACACTGTATATTATGTTTTCTACAGAAGTTTTACAAATAAAACATTCATGTTTTTAATGACTTCAGTAGTGTGTGCATGACAAGTCTGTAGCTCTACTGATTTGAACTTCAAAAAATGTGTTTGACAATAAAAATTAATCATTCCCTGTTAAAAATTCTTGTTGTGATAAGTTTAATTCTAATTGGACGAAAACTATTAAAGGATTAACTTTTAGAAAGAATTTCACAGAAATCTGAATTTTAATAATCATAATATTTTCCTCCCTGAATTTTTTTTCAATGTATACTTACTTAACAGAAAAGCATTTTAAGTTTGCGAAAAACACCTTCTAAATAATTAATCTTATAGCTAGTTGAGGTTTATCGACTTGTTTCTAGGTCGATCAAGTAAATGAACCTTAACAAAATCTGCTGATTTTGAAATATTTCCCTGTTACGTGTTTACTCTGGTTAATAAACGAATTGATGCTTATTGCCTCGCTATGACGTCATACAGGTTCGGACTAACCTTTAGAACCAGTATCGTTCGACCCAAATACTTCCAATAATAACAATTACCAATGTAGATAAGCACCTGTCTTGGCTCGTAATAACCACTTGTCAAACATATGGCTAGGGTTATACATGCTGGATCATTTTTTTATGTAAACAAAATCGCATTATATTTTCCCTGCTGTATATCTTTTTTCCATGTGTTAACCTCATGGTTAGAAGTTTTGACCTATTCCTTGCTATTTTCTTATGAGAAAAATTATATTTAGATAATCCTCAACTGAAGTTGGTATATTTTTTAAATAGCTACCAAATTTTAACTTAAGGAATGCCCAGTTCCGCCCGGAAGATTCCGTCGCGGGAGAGGGCACTGTTAAAATCCCTCGACTTAAAAAAGTGTCAACACAAAAAAATGGAAAGGAGATTTTATTTTGTTTTATGATATAGAGTTCATTACTTCATATATATAAAATTATTAGGGCACGACCCCAACCCATTTCCACTCCTGCCTCTCGGCGCACACGACCAAGAAATGTTTTATGCGTCAGGCATAGTATAGTCATAGATATTAAAAATACGTGAAAACGACAAGCAGAAAGTTAAAATAAAGTTATATTCAATTTTTGTAGCCTTTTTAATTTTGCGAAAAATCGGTCCTTTCTAAACCAGCCAAAAATAAAGTAAAAACTAGGAATTTTGGCCGTTAACTGACATTTATTTATTATATTTATTAACTTATTATATGTAAAAATTAATTTTAACCCCCCCCCCCCCTCCCCCCTAAAAAAAAGGAGAAAAAAATCGATAAACGGCACTAACACAAACTTATGATGAGAGCAATCATTTATCTTTATTGAAAAGTGAGTTCGTTTCATTGACATATGGCCTTGGATGTGATTGCGATCAACAACCACAGTTTGCCGTCATATCTGACGGATGGAAAAGCAACTTGACCTCGGGCCATCATTAACTTTCTGCAAGTAACGTTAATAAGATGACCCTTACAAGTTTTGATTGGATTTTCTGATTATTTACGGTACAAAGCAGAGATTCTTTTCCAATGTAACATTCATTTGGAAAGTTAATCAAAGTAGATTGCATCGACCTTTACGGCGGTTAATTAACTTTCATAATAGATAGGTTAGTGAAGGTTAGAATTATATTAATTTTTCAATTACATATAGTCCTTGGAAAGAATATAAGACGGTATATTTATTATTTTTTTATTCATTATCTTTTTTTTTATTAACCTTATAGTGAATTAAAGATGGTGACTTGTTTTTCAAACAAATTACGAAATCATCATTTTAGTTAATAGTTAAATTAAATAGATTGTTCATTTAAAATATACCAGGTATTTAATTTGAATACATATTTGATAAATGCAATTATTTGAAAACATGTACAATCAAATATACAACTTTCAAGTTTCGCTTTAAGGACAGTTCATACAAATCAGATGGATACCTAGAATAATATAACTTGTTGGACATATTTTTAATGCAAATATTCAATAATTAAAAGAAATTTTTCATTTGTTTGTTGGCTAGTTAGTTTATTTCTTCTATAACATCCAGAATGTTTCAGTCCTATTGAGACGTCGCCACTTGTCCTCGCCCAGTACTCAGCTTTCGGCAGATATCGATGTACCTACTGCGACACGGGACCTCGGTTTATCGGTCGCATCCGAAGGACGCACAGTCTCCACGTCCTGAGCTTGTAACGTATGGACTAACTACAGCAAAATGATCTTACATGTACCCACTGTGCCACACGGGCGCTTTCATTAAATGAAATGTAACTTTAAATATTGCTGCACACCGTTGGCGACTTAAAAGAAATTGAAAACTAAATGTAATCCATCTATGACATAAATAAAGTTCATTTTCTATATTATATTTTGTGTTTTTGCTGTTACCTCTTAGCTAGTCTTTTAGCATAAATACACAGAAACTTTTCGTCATTTTGTAAAGCATCATTAATCCACCGTGAAGTTTTCAACCTTAAAGAGTTTAACAAGCAGTGGGTGCAGGTATAAAATTTTAAGCGCTGTTAACCCGATACCCACCACAGATGTTAATAAGCCTAACTTCCCGCAGAGATCGGACACATCGCGTTCTTTTGAAATTCGCTTCATTTTTCCTTTCATCCTATTCATGTCTGTTTCAAGTCAATCCTTAGTTCATAATTTATTCTACAAGCGTCGATTGCCTCCAGATGTTTTCCTGTATGAATTTCCCCCCGCTCTCTCTCTGGTAATAGACAAAACTGTAAATTTCGGGGCCCGTTAGTTTCGTTTCTTGACATGCCTTCCGCATATCTATTTATCGGCAATTAGTGCCGCGTATAAAACGTTGATCTTCGCGCTAATTATTGTGGGAAACGGCATCAAACTTTTATGACTTTTTCTTTGACATGCACAATAAGCTTGGATTCATGCAGTTAATCTTTTTGGGCGTTTTTTTTTCTTTTCCTTCTTTTTTTTTAATACTTTTAACATTTATAGAAAAATATTCTACTTATCTTGCAGGTCCTGTAGATGTACGTTTAATCATATTTTAATTATTCTATCATTTTAATTTTATTTTGTGGTTTGGTATTTTTAAAATCTTTCCACAACCTCTACATCAAACAAAATTTACATTTATAAATATACAAAACTCCTCTGTCTCTCTCTCTCTCTCTTCCTCTCTCCCTCTACGAAATCACAACGAAAATAATAATAATAAGTTTTTTAAACAACTTGTGTTCAACTGGCGCCTAACTTTAAATGAAGTCTCATTCTTCATTCACAAAAATAACTGAATAAAGAATTATGAATGAAATAAATTGAATCGCCAAGACGGCGCGCGTCGACCAGTGCTCATTTCATTCACAATAAATGTCAGTTTCTGGATTCCACACAAGGGATGTTACACTATAATGAAGTTAATTCTTTTCATCGAAGCTCGGACATGTTGAAAGCTCAGAATCCGTCATAAAACTGTCAAACCAAATTACATCTCGGACGTACAGCTGGGGGAGTAATTATTTGTTAAGCCCTACATTTATGAGAAAATGTCAATAATCTTGTCAAAGATAGATTAAACAAGAAAGAGAAATTATTGAAACATGCAAATATCCTTACACATATATACTCATGTTAATACGTGAACAAGAACAGTCATATTACTTGGTAAATGTCTTGAATGTAGAAGACTACAATAGTACAAGTAGTTAAACATTTTATTCTATTCGGACCAAGTTGTTCGGCTTTCTATTTAAAAGATGAACAGATTAAATTAATACACGTACAAACGTATTGCGATGTCAAATTCTCAAACTCTCAAATAGCCCCTGAAAAAAAGGTTGCTGCTCTATGTTCTAAATATACGAAGTACGGGGTAATTACACGTATAAAATCTAAAACAAACAGCATTAATCTTCTAAAATATACCTACTAAATGACTGATTAATGTACAAATAAAATCAAATAAATCATATTAATAGAGAAGTGACTTTATCCGTAAAAGTACCCCCCCCCCCCGCCAAAAAAAAGTGATCAAAGATTTATCTTTTGAAAAATTTTAATCTGAGAAAAACATACATATGACTCTTTCACATTTTCGTTTGTTATCAATGTTGATGATTTGAATTATAAACGTACACCATAAATTTCGTTTTTTGTTTCATATTATCATTCATATCGATATTCTGTATACATGTAACATAACACCATTGTTTGGGTTAAATCTATCAATTGAAGAAATTAAAATATATTGGATATACACATGTAGATTTTCTCCGCGTTAATTTCCGGATACCCTGGACGTTTCCGGTCATAAAGTATGTTATACATCAAGTTAATGAACGGTTTCGTATAAATATTTATTTCTATCTCCCAACGCGGAACAAAAGTGCAAAGGAAATAGCTCTCTCATTGAACGTTAATTAACGATCGTTAATTATATATAGAACCTTGCAATTTAGACCACCTCCTTCAGTTCTAAGCTATAGAATCTTTATGTGAACTGACTTAAGACGAGTGGAGAAGATGTTTGAAAACATTTCTAACCTAGATAAAAAACTTTAACTAAATTAATTAACATCTAATAATTACGGGAAAGAAAACACTTTTGATTTTTCACCGAGTCTTAATTGAATACGGTCGTTGTAAATCATTAAACAGAGTGATGTAATTCTCTGAAAGCGCTCCTTAAAACATGTAAAGGGAATACGAGAAATCAGGTTATTTGAATAGCTTTAAGAGGGTATACTCAAAGTAGACAAGTATTTTCTTGTTCTCTTTAAACTTTAAACAGGAAATGGGCTTTTCATATATATCATTTACTGAAACTAACAAGATGATGAAACTCCAGAGATATAAATATTACATAATCTCTCTGTGTTCAAAGGATAACTAAAAACAATATTTGACAAATCCATTTGACTGTTTTAAAAAGATACTGTTCCTTAAGATACCTGAAAAGTGGAAGACACGTGCTTATGTGCATGTGTCAAATGATGAAATCACTTAAAATCGCCAACATACTTACAGTACTATATATCTCTTTATAATAGCATTACTATATGTACTTGAGGGAAATGAGCATAAACGAACCTAGCGAAATGGGAAACACTGGGGATATCCCAATAAATTCATTAAAATTGTGTTAATACCTAAATGCTAATAGCCTAATATAGCAGATTTATGAATGACACTCGTGAAATGGAAGCACATGGGGTATCTAAATAATTTATTATGGTGTGCATACATAATAGAATCAGATTATCTTAATTCTATGTAACACACAGGACTAATACATTAAATCGCCTGTATACATAGGAAGACTGATCATCTTAAATCTCATGAATGAAACTCGCGGAATGGAACACACGGGGTATCTCAATAATAACGATATCGTGTGAATACCTAATAAAGCAGAACATTCTAATTCTATTTTCTCATCAGCAGTTCGTCTGGACTCGATCAGCCTTGCTATTGATTGAATGTGATAAATACTGCGTGTAGTGGAATTCTTCACAAAACTACATATACACATCCTTCGAAACACAACACAATCAATAGAGACACACGAAAGATGGACAGGAAATGAACAGTATAGATGGAAAAGATTTATATAGAGAGAGAAAGTTCACTTACTTTATATATTTCCAGTGAAATCAGCTGTGTTTAATTTTCCAATCAGATCCTTCGAGATGTCATGTAGATTTCCGATGTCTACCTTTCAATCATACAATAGAAATGAACAGCCATGTTATATAGGGGAAACATACAGAGGGCTAGAAATCTACAACCGGTGCTCGCTCCTCTTCGGCACCGTAACTATGGGACGCGGTGTCTGACACTGAATGGGGTGAGTACAACGTGCTTCAGGCGAGATCGGGAATCTCCGGAAATCTCCGACCTTTGCCGATTGCTATCTGATGGATCTTCAGATCACTACAGCTGTCGATAGAGAGAGCGATGCTATAGGCCTGGGAAGTGGAACAACTTATATCTCCTGATGGGAGGATAAATTTGGGGGAATTATGAAGCAATTAACTGCTCTGTGATATCATCTAACCTTCATATTTATCATAGTTACCATTTTATCTTTTCCATAGTTTGGGTTATTAGCAACGCAATACTGAATCTATGTTTTGTAGGACATACAAAGTATGCACAAGGTCACTTAGCTTACGTTTTTATGTTATAAGAATAGGTCAATCAAGGAAATAATAGAAAAATAGTCAGCTATTCATCCAAAAAAAAAAAAAATCGCTATAATACCGACCAGTTTTTATCATGAGATTATACACGTTTTTACTTTAAGATTTTATTGCAAAAGACTAAAAAGATATGTGTGATTGTA
>NW_026934307.1:0-6072 GCF_032062105.1 Saccostrea cuccullata
TTTAAAAATTTCTTCTTAAGATCCACTGGGCCAGGAAAGATGAAACTCATTTGAAATCATCTTCAGGTAGTGTAGATTCAAGTTTGTTCAAATCATGACCCCCGGGGCTAAGTGGGGCCAAAATGGCCGACCCAAGTTTTACATAGAAATATATGGGGGAACCTTTTAAAATCTTCTTTTCAAGTACTTCAAAGCTATGATTAGTGATATTTATATCGAATCATCCTCAGGTAGTGTAGATTTTAGTTTGTTCAAATGATGAATGCCAGGGGGGTGGGGGTGGGGGTGTTAAATTCAAGCCCAATGTGCTCAGGTGAGCGCTGCGGCCCCTGGGCCTCTTGTTTGAAATATTGCTACATTACTAAAGATGAACAGTACAAACCCTTAAAACTCCATAATATTGCCAAATGTTTTGTTACATGTAAATTTTGATTTCTGTTAAGCAGACTCAAACTTGACTTCCGGCTATGGTATAAAGATCGTGCAACCCTTAAATTATCGATATTTACCAAATTGAAGATATCCATAATATTAAGATACCAAATTCTTTACTTAATATAATTATCTTCCCTTAAAGTAGGGTGTTTCGTTTCTTTTGCGTTTCAGCATATAAAAGCTCCTAAGTGACCAATGTATAGGATTCTTTGATTTTTTCACAAAATATGACACAGGCCAAAACTTCTTATTTTTCTTTCAGTGGGTCATTCATTGTTGTCAATATATAGTGATATTATTCTTTTTTTCTCCAGTATTTTTCAAGAAAAGTTAAAATAGAATCCAGGGATGTATTGAACTACCTTAAAGAAACATATTTTAATTGGAAATGAAAGTATAAAGTTTCTCCTTTTTATGTATAAAATGGAACATAAAATATTAGTCAGTAACTTTGTATATTCGAAGGGTGTTTTTATGCATAAAGGGAGCTCTTTTATAAGTATTTTGTCTAGGTAAACGGCTAAGAAAAAAAATCCTTTGAATAAAGAATTTTAAGGGATCAGTGCAGAAAACAATTTTTTAACCAGTATTTCTTTTTTATTTCCCAACAATTTTTTTTTTACCGATTTTGGTATCAACATAAGCATTAAAAGTACACTTTAAAAATAATGGGTTCTTTGGGTCATTTTTTAACCCGAAATATGAGAACTGACACATTCTACTTTCAGTACTCAACAAAATGACCACGCAAAAATTATCTCCTTTTCAGAACGGTTGAGATCTACTGTCACAATTTTGACGTTTCCATTTTCGATAGCATTTGAAAACTACATCCGGACTTTTTAACATCAATGTAATGCTTGTTAAGAAAGTTTATAGGTGTCAAATACCCTCCCTTTTTATAACAAAAAGAAGTTATAATTATTATTATTATTTTCCATAGTACAGGTATATTTTGGCTGTGCAAAGCTCAATTTGAATTTTTTTTCAGGGAAGATGCATCTTGAGAATATCTCAAGGGGTGTCCTTCACATTTTTTCGAAATTCATTCCGTTCATTCCGTTTGTGAATTTTTGGGACATTTTTACCTTTTGAATGGGATTTTGTTTCGTTATCTTCTCAAGAACGGCTAAAAATATGGAACTGAAATTCAAAGACAAAACAGAACATCATAAGAATATTTGGTGATCGACCTTCATTTTACATCGTTCGTACTTCCAGTTCCAATTTCTAGTTTAATATTTTTCTGTGGGTATTCACTCTATTACGTTGCAAAATCTAACGTCATAAAATCATGATAATTAAAGCACAACATATTTTTTTTAAGGTTGTATGTTTTGTTACAAATGAATACTGTCTCAGTAGTAACCTTCCATATTTTTGTAAGATGCATATGTGAGGTTTGAAATAATTTTTCCTATTCTAAATCTTAGGCACTGCACCACCTTGTCTACCCTAACATGAAAATGTTTATTTTATTTTCATATTGTCTAACTATTTCAAGTGTGCAACCTACCACACATCAAATCAAAATGCCACCCCCCCCCCTCCTTTTGTGCCATACTGAACAGAAAAAGAATATGGAGATAAAGAAACGTATTCAATATCAAAGTAAATTAAATAATACAAAGTAGAAATAGAGCAAACACTGAGCTTTGAAGCATCAGAGGTAAGATCATGTGCCATGAAGGAGTGAGCTTCCCCCGCCATGTACTCTTTGTTATGATCGGAAAATAAGGGGAAAATCTGTCGTCAATTCAATGTATAGATAATGAATTAACAATACGTATGAAAAACGTCAGTCGGGATTTGACTCAATGATAAATTGCTGACAATATCGATGTATCGAAATGATGACTTCAAACGAGACTGTTAATATTCTTGTTCAATCAACTTGCATGCTCTTGCATATGGAATTACCTGATATATATAAACTTCATATGCAGGTGATGAAGGTATATTGCTGCATAAGTAAAGGAAATTGACAATAAAAATTAAAGTCATCACGTTTATAATTGAGCTTAGCTGTCAGATTACTATTAACTCTTTTTCGAGTAAAATATCCAAGTTTGAAACAGATGTGTCAGACTCTGTGATATCTTTTATTTCAAGCTCATCAGGATATATCGTATCGACATAGGATATTACCATTGTTAATTGACAATACCTCCTGGATACATCGAAATTTAAGCTGAAGCCTCAACAAGTGTTTCTTCTTTTCGCACATAAGATTGTACATTTTATTTGAACACGCTAGTGTTACCTGTGTCCACTGACTGGCTCCTGAAGAATAAAGAGACAGATGAAACACATGAAATGACGCAATGGCGGATTTATTTAACTTTGTCTAACATATATTCATCTAAACTTATAATTATAAAAATGACTAGAAACTCTTGTTGCTACAGCAACAAAAACGGTCTTACGTTCTCCTCTATTTATCTGTATGAATGAGCTTTTATCAGGCATATAATATTTAAAACAACATAGGATTTATTGATTTATTGTATATTGTTTAACGTCCCTCTCAAGAATTTTTCACTCATATGGAGACTGTAGACATTTGCAGTCCAAATAACATATCCAAAAATCATTACAAATACTTTATCTAAAAAAAATATTTATGGGAAAGAAAAATACTCAAAATATGTAGTTTTTCTCTTATAACTGGAAGTTGTCGTTTTTGTTTCCGGTGGGACTGACATATTTCGAAACTACAAATAAGATACTATAATGTGATGCAAACAAGTTTCAAGAAAGAAGAAGTTGAAATTTTCGATTTCTTAGATCACTTCCTGTGACGACCGAATGTGACGGCGGACAATCTTATCCCAAATGATGCCTACTTATCAAGATCTATTACTCATATAACCTTGGTGTCTTAAGCTTTTACCGTTTCTGAGATATGAATCGGACAAATAATTTTGGAAAAAAAGGAAATCGGACATATCTGACGACCGGAAGTGAATTCTGAAAAACTCAAACCTTCATTTGAAATGTATTTTAATTCTCTATTATCTCTGAAAATTTCATAAGAATCTGTCCGGTCATCTCTGAGAAATCGTCAAAAAAGAAATTTCAAAAGGGAAAAAAAATTTAAAAAAAGAAACAGTAGAATCAATATAAGGTCTTCCATCTGAAACGGAAGACCTTAAAAACAGTAGAATCACTATAAGGTCTTCCGTCTGAAGCGGAAGACCTTAATAAGTAAGACATACTCAGGCCATAAAAAAAGCCTTATAATACTCCAAGTCATACCAACATTATATAAATAACATAAGAACACAAAATGGTATTTTCCCTTAATACATGAGCTTGGTCTAATTCATCAACTGACTAGAACTAATAGATATGACATGACTAGAATTTAGTAAAACAGCCCTTAACTAATACATGTACTTCCATAGGATGAACCATACTGACTTATTGCGACACAATACAATTGAGATTTATGACTAGATATTGATTTCCATACAACAAAATTTATACTAAAATAGCATAGACATACATAATCAGTAGATAGTTTTCATATGACCTAAATTTAGCAAAAGTTATCTCCCGTTGGCCGCCATACTGGAGGTCCAAATGCTCATATTCCTTCATTGTTCAACCAATTCTAATTTTTTTATATTTGCGATTTTGAATTAGTAATCATTATTTTTCTGAAGTGTATAAATTTTTGGAAGCCCCGTTTATTAAGAAAAATTTTTTTAATAAAGATTTTTCACCAAATATTTCTTCTATATTTTCTTAAACTTAGTAAGATAAAGAGAAAAACTCACCAAGTCGACCTCCAATATGGCAACCAACGGGGGATAACTTTTGCAAAATATGGGTCCATCGAAAACTATCTATATTGTAGTAATTATTTCTAACTAATAGGTTTAATCTTGCTTGACAGAAATTGAATTACTTTATAAAACAATCTAGCTTTACTCGAACTCACATGTAAACAATGGGCGCTGCCATTACGCTTGAGGCATCATGGGATACACTAACTAGGTCAACCTCACTCAGTAATCACATAAATACAAAACAGGTTTTATCTCCATGACACTTAATGCTATCAATTAAACAATTATCCCTATAACATTATAACTAATGGAATACTCGTCCTAAGGCAATATAAACATGTAAATAAAAATGCATCTATAAAACATGACAACAAGTGTGCACCCACATGGTCGCTACAGTTTACCTGCTTGCTTTGCAGCCTATAACACCACTATGGACATTTAGCATTCTCATATCAAGTCACAACGTGTTCCTAACTTTCTATCAAACTTGTTCATAAGACACAAGGTGTAACAAATCGTAAATAATAAAATATCAACTGAAGAAAGAAGAGACAGATGAAACACATGAAATGAGGCAATGGCGGATTTATTAAACTTGGGGACTCACCGCTTCTTGTCAGAGTTATCTCGCTTCCCCCCAAAATAAAAATCCATCTCCTCCTAATTCGTACCTCTCAACACTAGGAACCAAAAAACTGACGTCATATAAACGATATCACAATTTAAACAATTGTTACAACACGTTTTGCTTACTCAGAAAACAGAACTTTATTAAAAATCTACGACAGGATAAATTCGATATGTAGACACCTTGAGGGGCTTTCAGGAAATATAATGGGTCCCTGGAAATATACATATTTGACTCGGATAACGCCTCGCCCAATATGCATTTTTTCAAGTGTCTACATAAATTATAATACATTGATTCTCCTAAGGTGATTTCACGATGTATTTCAGTTTTTATTTTTTTTTTTTACAGACAAGCTTAAGAGTCTAGCAAGAGATTTTCTTGGAGAATTTGAAATCAAATTTGAATTTTTGAAAAATGATGCAAAAGGAAGGATTGCCAAATTCACACATGATGTAGCGTTTGCATCTCCAGATCATGATGTTTTAGTCTTAGAGCTCGAAGAACAAGAGTCCGAACGCAGATCATTTGACCTTGTGGAAAAAAACATTGATGGACAAATGCTCCGCGTGTTCGGTCATCCTAATGGAATCCGACTTCAACATGATCCTGCATGTTCCATCATTAACACCGAGAAAGAACTTTCTGATTTAAAACAAAAAGGAATTACTTTCTTCAAAAAGAGATTGAGAGAAAAAGATGGGAAAATAGAGGGTTCTTATGACTCGTGTGTTTTCTCAGAGGACAACATTTTATTTCATAGCTGCAGAAGCACAATTCATGGCGCTTCTGGTGCCCCCCTCACTATCATCAAAAACGACATCCCTAAAGTGTACGGAATGCTCCTTTGTGGACACCCCGGTATTTATTATAATTCTTCTTTATATGGAAATATGAAACGCCCTGAACTGCTGGTGGAGTCTGGAATCTCTATGCAAAAAGTCAGGTCTTTGCTTGAATTTTATCTACCAGAGCTGGAACAGGAGCTGTTTGATCCATGATTTTTGTTTCTTTATTTTTTCTCCTGCCTCTTGACAATGAGGATATGGTATTGTTTGAGAGTTTTTAGTTCAAAATTTACATGTAACTTGAAATGGCATGATATATCAAAATTCACAAAAAAATGCTTTTGTGACTGTATTAATTTAAATTATTTTTTCTCACATATTCCAGTCTCTCTGATTGGTTTAATCTTGATCAGATGAATAAGTT
>NW_026934308.1:0-59490 GCF_032062105.1 Saccostrea cuccullata
ATATAAATTTAAATGCTATTGTCCCCTTTAAAAATATTTGTTGTTTTAAACATAACATTCATTCAAACACTGAATCTCAGTTATCTTCCCCCTATACTCAAAGGCTAAAAAAGTCATCATAAAAACATTTTAATTGTAACTAAATACAAAAATAAAACCTTTAATCATGTTAATTAATAAGATACCTTACATTTATAACAGAGATGCATGTTTAATTGTTAACAAGTATTTAAAAAAAAACACAAATAAAAACAATTATTTGTACTCTTGGTATTAATTAAAAATAAAATCCCCATCCATAAAAATGACATATAAACATTACACATGTGTACAGAACACACAAAGAACACCTGTTTATTGTCCTGCCAAAAAATCAATAGCACAAGACTTACCTGAACTTGAGGCGTATATATTTCACACAGGTGATGTAACCTTAACACACTTGTTATAAGTTCGTCACATTCAGTAAATGAATTTATGAAATAAAAATCTCTGTTGTTAAATTAATGGTTTAGAGACTGGAAAATGTATACAAGATACACGCTTGACTCTGTGGTCACACAGGTTGTTCTACAAGCACAAGGCTTACAGCGATAATGTGTGCCGAACTGAGGCTTTGCAGGGGTGTGACATTTTAATTAACGTCAAGTAACTATTAAATTCGTGAGTTAAAATTCTAAACAACGATCTTAAAAGTACTTATAAATACATAGTAATACACATATTTAATGACCACTATAAGCCCATTAAGCCTTTGCTAATCAAAGGCAATCTGTTTAATTTTCCCTGTATTGCGCCCCTGAATTAGCACTGAGTCACATGGTCTGTCAGCTATGGGAAATGTGATAAGTTGACAAGCTGAAAGCTCTGTGTACATTGCACTGTGGCAGCGAGAGGTCGATGGGCTAAATATAGATCTTAACACAATGTTTATCCTGCCTTGTAATTCAGCGTTTAAAGCCCAGGGGCTGACAGATAGATTATCACAAGTACCTATGTTGGACAGACGACAAGATAACAGGTGCAGACGACAGAACGAACTTGTGACGATAAAGACGAGACAATCACATAGCTCCCAAAATCAATATCGTTAATATGCATAACTTCTATCGATTAAGTACATGTATGCAATTCAACAAACGTTTGTACATTGTTGAAGTGATATGTGATTTTCCGCAAAACAGTTCGAAACTTTTTTCTCCTTTATTTGTTTTTCTTAACCTCCGACACAGCGCTAAAATTGCAACTTACAGGTAAGCCCATTAAAAGGCAGGGAGAATTTATATAATGAATAATAGGGCAGGTAAGTTTTACATACCTCGAATAAGGTGCATATATACCCATTTATACTTGCATAAAAATATTTTAAACAATGAAGAAAAGTGATTTTTTTTATACATGAAAATATTAACTGCTTTAAGAAGATGGAAGAGGCATTGCCCATAATGCCTTTGGAAAAAGAAAATAATTATTATGATCGGTAAATAAATATATAAAGAAACCTATGTTTTTATTTGTATAATCTCTGTCAAACATCAGCATTTAGGTCATTTTGAGCTGCATGGCTTCTGATGTGTCCGATTTGAACTAAACTTTAACCTTTAATTCCGGTCAATCACCCTGCTTTTCTCGATTTTATTTTAGTCACCTGTCTGCTTTTTCGCGATTGTTGTGAAATTTTGTTTTGATATTCCACGCTTATCCAATAGCCTCGGATATCCAGCACTAGGTCACTGTCTACTGCTGATTTCCGGTATAATGACATGATTGACTACGAGCGTTCTTATGTCAGTGGTAGTATGAACAAATGAATGAACTCACAGTGGGATAAAATTGGCGTAATCTGGTCGGTGATGGCTATAATTTTTTGAAAGTGACTTGTCAAGGAAATTTTTGCGATGAACCAATGTTTAAAAAACGATGCCCGCAGAGAAAGCCAAAATCTTAAATAAATGAATGTCGATGTTTCTTACCATGATTGCAGCATAGAAAAAGTAGGTTAAGTCACAATCACAACTCCCAGACTGATGGAAGAGTTGCATGTAAAAATATATTCTCGGAAAAGAAGTATGATTTGTTGGGGAAAGCAGGTTTTTTTTCGCGGGAAAGTAGAGCCTGAGTCTAATCAGCGAAAAAGAGAAACAGGGTTCTGTTCCTTTCGTTGTCATAACACACCCGGCTGTGATTTAGACTTTGCAGCTTTTGTCTCGACAGTTAGCACAGTAAGTGAAATCGGCTTTCGGAACGCTAATTTTAATTGGTTCGTACACATATATATCAACTGTTTCACTTTTTTCCCACTTGAGTTCCCCTTGTCCTTGATTTGACCTTGCTTTTAGGAATCAACAGCTGAACATTTCTGTCAAATGACAATGCGGACTCAAACCACCATCAACGCTAGACAAGACATGATTTTCTATTCATTAATACTACTCAGTATATATGTACTAGTAGTATTTGTCTATCTTCAGCTATTTTTACCTTCTCACAAGATGTGGGATTTTTTTTTTGCTTTAATGATTATTTAATTTATATTTGATGTATGCATGTAAAACTTGTTTAAAGAGTTTACAGAATTAAATTGTGATGGAAATATACTGACATTCAGGTGACTTACAATATCTGTGAGCAGATATATGTTATTTTAAGCAATTGATGACAATTAATGATGATTTTGCAACAGAAAAAAAAACGCAAAAAAGAAAAGAAAATTTTAGGATGAAACGAAAAGTATTCGAGAAAAACAGTCCTTGAAACAATACAAATTTGGAACTGAGCAAACACGAACTTCCAAAATAATGAAAATATCAGAGGTGGGATCAGGTACCATGGAGGAGCGAGCACCCCTTGCAGACCGGTCACGACCGCTATGTGCTCCTTGTCTTGATCGTGGGAATAATGGGAAAATATGTTGACAATTCAGTGTGCAAATAATGGTCTAAAATTGTATGAAAAAGTCAGTCAGCATTTGACTTCATGATAAATTGTTTTTGCTTTCAAGGTCATTATATCGACCATAGAACTTGCGAAATGATGACTTTAAACGAGACTGCTGATATTCTTGTTTCATCAACATGCCTGTCAATAACCTACCTCATTTTAGAAATTGTTCATACGTAGAGCATGAATTTGCATATCGAATCAACGGAGAGATATAAATCCCGTATGCGGGTGATGAAAGTAAATTGCTGCATAACTAATGGAAGTTGACGATTGAAAAATTAAAGTCATCTCACGTTTATCATAAAGCTTGGTTGTTTGATTTCCATTAACACCTTTTTCAAGTAAAATAACTAAATATGTAACAGATGTCTTAGACTTCGAGGAATCTTTTATTTTAACTTTATCGGGATATATATGTGTGGTATCAACAAAGATTGAAATAACCATTGTTTATTGACAATACGTTGTCGATATATCAAAATGCCGAATTGAAGGACACAGTAAGTGTTCTCTTCTTTTCACGTACAAGATTTTGAACAAATCGTGCTTCATATGAAGTTTGCCTCTAAATGCACACTCCTCTAAAATTAGGCTTTACCAAAGAAAAAGTCAATATAATTTAATAATTTACATAATAGGGCCTCCATGTATTCATCAAATTGAGCATAATATTCTCAAGTGAACATGTGACCCGTCACCATGGGCCTCGATCTTATAGGTACATGTATTTCATATTCATAATTCATTACCAGTCTGAAATTAAACAACAGAATTCAATTAATGATGTAAATTAGGTTTGAAACAAGGGGGGGGGGGTAAATTTTTGGCCCATAATTGGAACTTTTTAAATCTATTTTCTCATATAGATCAACAACAAATATTATTCAAATTAGTTTAAAGCGTTTTTGATGATTTTTTCCAAAATGTACAAACTTTTTTATACTTGATTAGGCAGAAACACCTTGAAAGCTGCCATATACCATTTATACCCAATCAATTTAGTCAACCCCCACCCTTCTCCCATCAACACACACACACGCAAACACACCCTTTCCTGTTTTTGGAAATAGGCCTAGATGGCAAAGTTAAGATAAAACATCTTTTGTAAATAATAATTTTAAATTTGTTCTTATACTGTAAATGTATCTGAAGACCTGCATCACATTGGGCTTGCGTCACGTACCTAACTTAAGTACTAGTTTTACCATTATCATTTTTAGATAGCACTGCACGTGCAGTACTAGGCCTAGTGTTGTGTACACATCATTGCATGTATGTCAGTTGGAATTATTTTGTGTTTAATTGGATTATATTTCATGAAGTTGGAGCTATGGCAGTCGGTAAGTACACGTTTTGGTATAGATTTGGGTAAAATAGTCTGAAATGCAACTGGTTAGGTTAAAGTTTAAAGGATCAAAGGTCATCCGATGCTGCAATAAGACGAATTTCACATTCTAAAGAGTTATCGCCCGTTATCGACGTTACATTCAGTTACAAAATACAGAATTTTTTTCTGAGAGGGAGGGGGGACTTCCAGACCAGAATTTTCTGAGAAGCAAATAAAAGGAGAAGTTATGGTGGTGTCTGTTTTCTAGGGTGGAGGGCATCCAAAGTCTTTTTTATATTATAGTCCTGCAAATTCGGGGGGGGGGGGGGGGATCTCAAGATACACTTCCAGTCCCTGTAAACAGTAATGGCAAATGATCATGTGACTCCTAAATAGTAGGAAACTTTTTCCATTTGACAATACATAATTTTGCGCTTTTTGTGTTATTATGTTATGTAAATTTAATGGTATAAAGGTTTTGAACCCCCTGGAGGTCATCCCCACTCTCCTAATGATTCTAACTGGAAATGTTCACAATATGACTGCATTAAATGAAATAAAAGTGCATCAATGATAAGATTGCTTGACATTTCATTCATCAACCTATCCTCCTAGAATTAGGAATGAAAATCATTCAAAGAGATGGACCACATTAAAGTATTTGTATATAGGCTATTAACATATTTTTTTAAAAATGTAAAACAAGCAGTAGTTTGCATACATGTCATGAATATAAACAGGGGTCTGGGATGGGGTGAAGGGAAGGATCGAGTTCCTGTCTCTTTACGTCTTAATGGTTGAAAACTCCTAAAATGAATGTTGACCTCAAATCCGACTTGTCCTCATTATTTTTCAAGTGGGGGTGTCTCCATTTGAGTGAAAAATTCCTGAGAGGGATGTTTAACAACAAACAAACAATTAAATGACATAAAAACACAATATTGATTTGCGTTAAGAAATATGCAGGGGATTTTTTCCATCATAAATCTTCTTCTCAAGAACAGCAAGGGCATTATTGTCCCCCGTTTTGGGGGAAAGGGAGGGAACATTATACACTTATTTAATGACTACGAGGTAAACAGTCAAACTGTTGTCCCGAGGTAGTGGGGGAGACCTGGGAAACTGTTGCCCAAGGCCGAAGGCCAAGGGCAACAGTTTCCCAGGTCTCCCCCACGTACTACTGAGGGACAACAGTTTGACTGTTTCACCGAGTAGTCATTGAATAAGTGTTTTATTACCTAACCTACTATATAATTAATTAAATTGGAATAAAAACACACAAACAATCAATAAAAAGTTTTCACAATTGTTTATTCACATACTTGTCTATTAATTAGCTGAATACATAATATAAAGACTAAATTAATATTTTTATTTTAAAGTAATACTTAATAAATTTATTGTTTGTGTGTTTTGTTTAAATTTAATTCATTATAGAGCAGGTAAATAGTGATGTCGTGATCATCAAAACGCTTGAATATCACAATGACGCTTTAACCAGTCAACAGTTCATTCTGTGGACCGGTCAACAGTTCACTGTTTCATGATCACGCAAAAACATAAAGTAAACCGTGAAACAGTTCAAAATGCCTAATTATAATTTAGATAGTAAGTTAGGTAATAATAAATCTTATTTGTCTGTCAGTCTGGCCATCTTTGACAGTATGTGCATCTGTCACAATAAATTTAACCTTGATCATAACTTTTGAATAATATGAGATAGGGCTTTTATATTTCACATGTACATTACCACAAAACTTTCTAAATGTACTATGATTTTTTAACCCAAGTGAGACCTTGACCTCAAAATTTTACCTACTTTCCAAAAAATAACATTTTAAATTAATCATTTTGAAAGAGAAAAGATATGGCATTTAAATTATACATGTATATTACATGTGAAAAGACTTTTCTAAATATATCATGACTTTTGACTTTCTGATCTTGACGTAGAAGTTTAACCTACTTTTCAAAAATATTATATATATATATTATATATATATATAACTTTTGATTGAAAAGAGATGGGTCTTTCATATTTGACATGTACTTTACCTGCAACAAAATATTTCGAGCATGCGATGATTTCCCCCCTTTGACCTAATTTTCATAAAGTGACATATGATAGGGATGCATATTTGATACACAATCTGCCATAAATTATGGCATCCCATTCACTTAAACACAGAAAGCAAAGGACCACAATTCTTTGAATTTGCATGTATAATCTTGATATGGAAACATCCTCATATAATGTATATTCAAGTTTTTTATGCTACGCCATGATTAGGAATACATGTATTAGTTTTTGTCATGTCCGTCCTCCACCCTTCCATCTGTCTTTCCATCGAGCTCAAAGAAATTACTTTCTAGATATTTTATCAAAGTTCATATGCTGATGCATATACTGATGTAAACTATCCAACTGTGGCAATATTTTTTATGCGCCCGGATCGATAGATCCCGGGCATATATTGTTTTTGTCCTGTCTGTTTGTCTGTTTATCTGTTTGTCTGTTTGTCTGTTGTCAACTTTAACTTTGGCCATAACTTTTGAACAATAAGAGATAGAGACTTCATATTTGGTATGCATACTCCACTATTAAAGTCCTTTCAAATGACATCAAGGTCAATGACCTTGTGACCTTGACTGTGACCTATATGCTAAAAATAGCTTTTTCCACTGTTTGTCATAACTTTTTAACCATAGGAGATAGGGACTTGATATTTGGTATGCATACTCCTCTAATAAAGCCCTTTCAGTTGACAACTTGATATTTGGTATGCATACTTTTTGCCATAACTTTTGAAATAGGAGATAAAGCACCTTTCAGTTGATGACAAGGTCAATGACCTTGTGACCTTGACTGTGACCTATATGCTAAAAAGCTTTTTAGCTTTTTACACTTTTTGTTCTTTCAGATGACACCATAACTTTTTGACCGTGACCCTAAAAATAGGAGATAGGAACTTCATATTTAGGATGCATACTCCACTGATTAAATTCTTTCAAATGACACCATGGTCAATGACCTTGACTGTGACCTATATGCTAAAAATAGCTTTTTACACTTTTGGCCATAACTTTTAAACCATAGTAGATAGGGACTTCATATTTGGGATGCATACTCCACTGATTAAGTTCTTTCAAATGACACCACGGCCAGTGACCTTGTGACCTTGACTGTGACCAATATGCTAAAAATAGATTTTTTGAACTTTGTTTCCGCCGGGCGCATAGTGTTTCACAAACACATCTTGTTTACCTTTACTTTCCTTTGACCTTTACTTAACTTTTCTTAAAATTAGTGTTTAGCTTTATTTTAGAGAAACCATAATGATTCAAGTTGTGTAATGAAACTTCACATGATGATACATACTGATGTAAGCAATTAAAGCTTTACAATGCTTCACTCTTTTTTACCTTGACATTTCCTGTGATCTTGACCTCACTGTCTTAGACTAGATCAGTTTTGAATAAACAGTTCAAGATATATTAATCAAACTTCATATGCTAATACATACTGATGAGAGCTATTATTGCATTAACTTATTTTGACCTTGAATTTTCTTTTGACCTTGACCTCACTTTTTAAAATATGTGTTTATCTAAGTTTCAAATAAACCATTAATTATATTTTTATCAAAATTCATTTGATAATAGTAAATTCACACTGATGTAAGCTTTTCAGCTAGAACAACATTTTGACCACAACTTTTCCTTTGACTTCTCTTTTCTTAAAACAAAGTGTTAAGCTCACTTTTATTAAATCATTAAAGATATTTTTATCAAACATAATAAGCTAATATGTATTAGTGAGAGCTATTCAGCTGCATCAAAAACTTCATCTTGCACATTCCTGTGACCTTGACCTCCCTCCTCTTTAATATGTATTTTGCTTAGTTTTTAAGAAATAATTTAAGACATTTTTATGTTTAACATGCACTTATACATAATTTGATGAGAATTTATTATCTATATCCAATTTATTTATATTTTAGTTTCAATTCTGAAAAAAAAACTGTTTAAGATATTTTCATCAAACTTTATACACAAATACAAATTTTAGTTTTTAGTTTTTAGCTCACCTGAGCTGAAGGCTCAAGTGAGCTTTTCTGATCATATTTTGTCCGGCGTCCGTCTGTCTGTCTAGCTGTCTGTAAACTTTTCACATTTTCGACTTCTTCTCAAGAACCACTGGGCCATTTCAACCAAACTTGCCACAAAGCATCCTTGGGTGAAGGGGATTCAAGTTTTTTCAAATGAAGGGCCATGCCCTCATTCAAGGGGAGATAATTGGGAATTAATGAAAATTTGGTGGCATGTTTTAAAAATCTTCTTCTCAAGAACCACTATGCCAGGAAAGATGAAACTTATGGGTTAACATCCTCAGGTAGTGAATATTCAAATGTGTTCAAATCATGACCCCCGGGGGTAGGGCAGGGCCAAAATGGCCGACTAAAGTTTTATATAGAAATATATTGGAAAATTCTTTAAAAATCTTCTTCTCAAGAACCACTGTGCCAGGAAAGATGAAACTTATGGAGTAACATCCTCAGATAGTGTAGATTCAAGTTTGTTCAAATCATGACCCCCGGGGGTAGGGCAGGGCCAAAATGGCTGATCAAAGTTTTACATAGAAATATATAGGAAAATTCTTTAAAAATCTTCTTCTCAAGAATGACAAAGCCATAATTCATCAAATTTATATGGAAGCATCCTCAGGTAGTGAAGATTCAAGTTTGTTCAAATCATGACCCTGGGGGTAGGGCGGGGCCAAAAAGGCCGACCAAAGTTTTACATAGAAATTTATGGGAAAATTCTTTAAAAATCTTCTTCTCAAGAATGACAAATCCATAATTCATCATATTTATATGGAAGCATCTTCAGGTAGTGTAGATTCAAAAATTTGTACAAATCATGACCCCAGGGGGTAGGGCGGGGCCAAAATGGCCGACCAAAGTTTTACATAGAAATATATGGAAAATTCTTTGAAGAAAAGCAAATCCATGATTGATCATGGGATTACTTTTGGATTTTAACTTTTCAATTATAAACCAATTTCTACTTTTTCTTAGCTTCAGTACTCAGGTGAGCGATGTGGCCCATGGGCCTCTTGTTTAATGTACCATTAGTAATACACATCTGGCGGGACATTCATGTCCTATAGACATATTTCTAGTTTTTCAAATCATCACCTCAGGCTAGGGTCAGGCCACAATTAGGGATCAAAGTTTTATTTAGGAATAAAAGGAAACACATCTTTAAAGTTCTTCTTTTCAGGAACACCAAGAGCATGATTAATATGGAAATATTCTCAAGAGGTGTAGATTCAAGTTTGTACAAATCATGACCACCAGGGTTAGGGAGGTGCCATATTATTCCAGCCCCTTTTTGCCATCCATATGAAAATTCAAATTTTGAAACCATTTTACACATACACAAAACAAACCAATCATTTTCTAAATGATCATGGTTTAAAGCTATTGCAGCATAAGATATTAGGGAAGTTCTTGAAAGCAGGGTGATTAAACATGTCAAATATATGTAAAAAAAAAATATATAAAAATTCTACCTCGATTTGATCCCCATCCCCCCACCCCCCGGGCAAAATGAAAATTCCGAAACCTTACTGCACATCTACATGACACCACCAACCATCTCTTAAAATATGATAAGGCTGCTGAGTAAAATGTAGAAGGAGTTCAGGGAAGAAGGGGCTTTTTGTATAAAAAAAACGTCATTTTTCGACCCCCATTTGATCCCCCGGGGCAAAATCAAAATTCCGAAACCTTACTGCACATCTACATGACACCACCAACCATCTCTCAAAAGATGATTAGGCTGCTGAGTAAAATATAGAAGGAGTTCAGAGAAGAAGGGGCTTTTTGTATAAAAAACGTCATTTTTCGACCCCCATTTGATCCCCTGGGGCAAAATCAAAATTCCGAAACCTTACTGCACATCTACATGACACCACCAACCATCTCTCAAAAGATGATTAGGCTGCTGAGTAAAATGTAGAAGGAGTTCAGGGAAGAAGGGGCTTTTTGTATAAAAAACATCATTTTTCGACCCCCATTTGATCCCCTGGGGCAAAATCAAAATTCCGAAACCTTACTGCACATCTACATGACACCACCAACCATCTCTCAAAAGATGATTAGGCTGCTGAGTAAAATGTAGAAGGAGTTCAGGGAAGAAGGGGCTTTTTGTATAAAAAACGTCATTTTTCGACCCCCATTTGATCCCCCGGGGCAAAATCAAAATTCCGAAACCTTACTGCACATCTACATGACACCACCAACCATCTCTCAAAAGATGATTAGGCTGCTGAGTAAAATGTAGAAGGAGTTCAGGGAAGAAGGGGCTTTTTGTATAAAAAACGTCATTTTTCGACCCCCATTTGATCCCCCGGGGCAAAATCAAAATTCCGAAACCTTACTGCACATCTACATGACACCCCAACCATCTCCCAAAGGATGATTAAGCTACTGTGAAAAATGTAGAAGGAGTTCAGGGAAGAAGGGGCTTTTTGTATAAAAAACGTCATTTTTCGACCCCCATTTGATCCCCCGGGGCAAAATCAAAATTCCGAAACCTTACTGCACATCTACATGACACCCCCAACCATCTCCCAAAGGATGATTAAGCTACTGTGAAAAATGTAGGAGGAGTTCAGGGAAGAAAAGTGTGACAGACGGACGGACGGACGGACGGACGGACGGACGGACGGACATGAGTAACAACAATATACCCGAACTTTCTTTCGAAAGTGCGGGTTTATGCAGCAATATACTTTAATCACCTACAAACGGAGTTTATATATCTCAGTGATTCGATACGCAAGAGCATGCTCTACGTATTATTAATTTTTAAAACAAGGTACATTATTAACAAACAAGTTGATGAAATAAGAAGATCAGCAGTCTCGTTTTAAGTCATCATTTCGTAAGTTCTATGGTCGATACAATGACCTTGTCGACAAATACAATTTATCATTCATTCAGTCAAATGCTGACTGGCGTTTTTCATATTAATTGTTAGTACATTATTTATACACTTATCTGTCGACGGCTTTTTCCGTTATTTCCCGATCATGGCAGGGAGAACACGGCAGTGTGACCAGTCGGCAGGGGAAGTCCAAATATAGACTTTCCTTAACCTTTTCCTTAACCATTTTAACTTTTCAATGGGAACGAGTGTAGTTTGAATTATATAGAGGTAGCGAATAGTATTCAAGATCAAAAGTACATATAGCAGTACAAAATAGGAGCAAAGCAAATATGGACCTCCAAAACATCAGAAGTGGGATCAGGTACCATGGAGAAGTGAGCATACCCTGCCGACAGGTCACACCCGCAGTATGCTCCTTGTCATGATCGGGAAACAACGGAAAAATCCTTCGTCAACTCAGTGTATAAATAATACATGAACAATTAGTATGAAAAACACAAGTCAGCATTTGACTCAACGATAAATTTTACTGAACAGGTCATTGAATCGATCATAAAACTTACGAAATGATGACTTTAAACGAGACTGCTGGTGTTCTTATTTCATCAACTTATTTTTTAATTGTTTACCTCGTTTAAGAAAATGTTCATACGTAGAGCATGCTCTTGCGTATCCAACCAACTGAGATATATATACTCCGTATGCAGGGGATGAATGTACGAGGGCCATTCGAAAAATAAGTCTACTAGACAATGCTTCCCATCGTTATATTATTATCACGTTTTCGTAAATAAAACATTTATTCTGTCGAATTGTGAAATTTTATACCATTTGAGTAATTAGAACTCACGTTAGCAAATTTTCAAATCAATATGATTTGAAACCTCGGAGCACGGTTAACCAACATTGTAAAGTCAAATAAAACGTCAATATAGTTTCTCAAAATTACTCTGCCTTTTAATTTCATACACAGTTTGTAGCGTATTCTCCATTCGTAAAAAAAACAAAACAAAAAAACGTTCCAAGGCGTTCCTAACCCTTTTCACAAAATTTTTAACTATGACCTGTTTCTTTGCAGACCATATATCTTCCGATTCCAAATCTTAATTACTCAAAATATTGCGTTTTCCATTTTATACCAAACCGTTGCTTATTTTTCAAATATTTCCTGGTTTATGTAAAATTTCAAAGTTTGTAGTAGAGGTTTCTCAAATGCAAAACTAAATTTTATTTCTCCGTGACGTCTTCCAACGTGATGGTTTTTGCCTTTTTTATACACAAAGAAAGATGCTTGGTTGAACATTTACTGGAACCCACTATGTATCTTTGTAAGGATTCTTATGAAGTATTGAAATCCAATATATACATGGTAGTTGAAGTTCATTTTGGTTCTTTTGGATATTAGTATTAAAAGTATTCAAAACTGACATATAATTTTGAGACAATATCTTCCAACAATCTGTTAGAATCCCCACTGGTACTAATTGCACCCTGTTATTAGGAGACTTAATCACTTATGTTTTATTCATATGAAGCTGAATTTATTAAAAACATTTAATAGAGAAAAAGAGAACCCTTGCTATGGCTTTCAAATCGACATTTAGCTAAACCGACGACGTACTTTCAATTAACAAATTGAATGTAATTTCCATTCATAATGTCGACATGGTATATTCCAGAAGGCGTCTTCATATGAGTAAAGATTCCAATGAGCTTGAAATTGATGATATCAGAGTCCGATACATGTGTTTCAATTTTAGATTTTACAAGAGAAAGACGTTAATGGTAACATAACAACAAAAATTTGATAAACCTGACGACTTTTCAATCGTCAACCTCCCTTACTTATGCAGCAATATACTTTCATCACCTGCATACGGAGTTTATATCTCTTAGTTGATTCGATATGCAAGAACATGCTCTACGAAGGAACAATTTTTAAAACGAGGTGGTTGGTGACAAAACAATATATCATTAAGTCAAATACCGAATGACTCGCGCATACTAGTGTTTCTTAAGAGAAAAAAGAGTGAAAGCCACAAGTTGTAAAGTTTTGTCTCGCTAAGAAAAAGTGGAGAATAAACTCGTGAAAATATGATGTCGCTAAAATTAAGTGATTTACATTTTTTTTTTCATCAAAGAAGATATCTTACACAATCAATACTGTTTGTATTTAACTTTCAGCAACCAAAAAAGATTTGGAGAGTTTTAAGAAAAAGTATAATGAAGCTAGCGAGAAAGTTGTAGAGAAAAATCGACAATATCAAAAATTACAGGTAAAATGATTTCAAGAGGCTTATTCTTGCCTTGTTTTAGGATTTTCTTTTCTTTACACTTAATTTACTTCATCTTCCTGCGTTCTTAAAACTAAATCTGTTCTCTTAATTTCCATATTGTTTACAATTTCTGGTTTCTAGCTCCACTGCAGAAGTTTCTGTTCCGATTTTTTCATAGGCATTTTACGAAAATAAATCTGTTGAATTGTAGATTAGATTGAATTGAAACAGCTGCATTCCTTAATGTTACATCGATGCAATTTTTGTTACTGAGATGAGTGATGTTTTGAGCTGACTACTATAATTTTGCTTTCAGTCATTGTTTGATGCCTTAAAAAGAAAGTGCATAACTCCATCCACTTTTGAAGGTGGTGATGCTGTAAGCAGTGGCAAGGCCTGGAATCCTCTTGCTAACTTCACAATGCCAATCGGCTCAGATCAAGGCAGGTGTCCAGTTAATATACCATTATTGAAAAAAATGTATATTTACTTAAATTTTTTTCTATATTAAAAACACTTCTCTTTTTCTCAGGCATTAGTGCAAGTACTTCTTTAGGTAGCATTTCAAACAGTAAGAGAAACTCTCCAGAAACTGGTCGTGGTAAGTGCATGTCAATATTTATTTGGAAGGATACTGATATTTGAATATTATTCAAAATAGATTTATTTGTGAATTTTGCAATGTTTTTTGCCTTTCAACAGAAGTGCCCTTTACATTCCGGATAACAGATACTCCAATCTTCAAACAAAATGGAAACCATCAACAGAATAAGAAAAGTAGGGAGCAGCAGAGGCAGAACAGAAATCCGTTGGATCTAGACTTCCCTTCTCACTGACCCATTGTATATTGGTAACACCTGTCTGCATGACATGAAGAATGCAAAGTACTGAATTTTACAGAAATAAATCTCATCTTGTTTTAAAAATGATTTTTTTCTTTTGAAAAAAATTCAGCAGTTGATTGCTCTGCTATAATCCCGTTCTCTTCACATAATGGAGCATGAAACATTGTCAGACATTAAACAAATTGTCTTTTCTCAATGATATTTTATTTTTTGCATTTGATAAGCTTTACTTATCTTCAAGAAAGAAAAAGCTTGGAAATTTAATTTGAACAAATCGTTTGACAAGCACTCATTTAAAAACACCACTTTCTAAAAACAATCATTCCTCTAGAGATTTTGTGTCTGTCCTATACTGCATTTTTAAGCTCTTTAAGTAAGATTTCAAGTCCTCTTTGTTGAGTTTCGAGTTTCGTGACAACTGAACCAATCGTCCAGAGAGTTTAAAAATGATTCTCTTTTCCTTCGTTTCCTTGTCAACTTCAGGTTGTCTCTGGAAAAATATGAGAGAGAAAGAAACTTGTATTTATATATTACTCAGCAAAGTACTACATGTACTTGGTTTAATTAAAATATATTCAGTATGCACTTAAAAATAAGAATCTAGTCTAAGCTGAGGGGTTGGGGGCATGAGGGCAAGAATTTTTTAAAAAAAATATGTAAAACATACCCCCTTTTTAGAAGAAATTGAAGAAGCCAAACTTTTAGCTTTCTGAATCACATCCCTTGGAAGAGTTGATAGTTCTGCTACTTGATACCTACAAGCATAACAGTTATGTGGTTTAAATTTTATCAATATTAGCATTTAAAACAATTTACAAGTGTCAGGATTTCAATCAAGCATTCAAAACATAATAAAATTAACAAAAAACAATTGCTGATTTGATTTTCTGATATTTTGACTTTGAAACTAAGCACTGCTTTTTAGTACCATAATGCTCCTCTTTGTCTGTCCCTTTGTCAATACATGAGTGTACACCACTTTCTCATTTTATTTTCCTCATTAAATGTTTTGCTAATCATAAAACAGTAGCTGAAAAAATATATATATATTTCTAGCTAGCTGCTATTTGTTTTATTATAAAAAAGTTTCTCATATAATTATACTAAGGTATATACTTTGATGTTATAGACTATTTTCACATAGTTCCAGACTTTAGCTCTACTGGTTAATAGTAATACTTATAACAAATGAAAAAGAAAAGTAGCAGTTGGGACTTGAAACTTTAAAACAGCAATAAATAGAATAATGATACTTAATTAAGTCACTTTTTTGTGACAATATTGCAACAAGTCCACAACTGTAAGACTAGCTTTCAATAATTTTTTTTAAAAATTTCAATTTTAGTTACAGGGCAACATCATTCATCAAAATAAATATAATAAAAAAACGATAAAGACAATAATGTATCTTAGTGTGGTGTATCTGCATACCACATTATGTCATAATCAAACTAAAACTGTATCTAAAGTAATAGCATTTTAAAATTATTTTACAAAAATTTCTATTTCTAGTAACCAAGGCAACACCGTTCATCAAAATAAACAAGAGGCCCATGGGCCACATCGCTCACCTGAGCACTGTGGCTAGGAAAAAGTAGCAATTGGTTTATTATTGAAAAATTTAAATCCAAAAATAGTCCCATGACCAATCATGGCTTTGCTATTCTTGAGAAGATGATTTTTAAAGAATTTTCCCATATATTTCTATGTAAAACTGTGGTCGGCTGATTTGGCTTCGCACTACCCCCTGGGTGCTATGATTTGAACAAACTTGAATCTACACTACCTGAGGATACTTCCATATATATATGATCAATTATGGCTTTGCTATTATTGAGAAGAAGATTTTTAAAAGAATCTTCCTATATATTTCTATGTAAAATTGTGGTCTGCCATTGTGGTCTCCCCTACCCCCGGGGGTTATGATTTGAACAAACTTGAATCTACACTACCTGAGGATGCTTCTATATAAATATGATCAGTTATGGCTTTGCTATTCTTGAGAAGAAGATTTTTAAAGAATTTTCCTGTATATTTTTATGTAAAACTGTGGTCGGCCATTGTGGCCCCGCCCTACCCCGGGGGGTCATGATTTGAAAACAAACTTGAATCTACACTACCTGAGGATGCTTCCATATAAGTATGAACAATTGTGGCTTTGCAATTTTTGATAAGAAGATTTTTAAAGAATTTTCCTATATATTTCTATGTAAAACTGTGGTCGGCCATTTTTGGCCCCGCCCTACCCCCCGGGTCATGATTTGAACAAACTCTGAATCTACACTACCTGAGGATGCTTCCATATAAATATGATCAATTATGGCTTTGCTGTTCTTGAGAAGAAGATTTTTTAAGAATTTTCCTATATATTTTCTATGTAAAACTTTGGTCGGCCATTTTGTCCCCGCCCTACCCCCGGGGTCATGATTTGAACAAACTTGAATCTACACTACCTGAGGATGTTTCTCCGTAGGTTTCATCTTTCCTGGCACAGTGGTTCTTGAGAAGAAGATTTTTAAAACATACAACCAAATTTTCATTAATTCCCAATCATCTCCCCTTGAATAAGGGCGTGGCCCTTCATTTGAACAAACTTAAATCCCCTTCACCCAAGGATGCTTTGTGGCAAGTTTGGTTGAAATTGGCTTAGTGGTTCTTGAGAAGAAGTCGAAAATGTGAAAAGTTTACAGACGGACAGACAGCTAGACAGACAGACGGACGACGGACAAAATGTGATCAGAAAAGCTCACTAGAGCTTTCAGCTCAGGTGAGCTAAAAACGGATATATAGAATTATGTATCTTAGTGTAGTCTACTTGTGAGCCAAGTCATATTGAAATCAGATCAAACTTGTGGGAGAAGAAGCATTTTGAAAGCATTTCACAGAAATTTCTATTTTTAGTAACCAAGGCAACACCGTTCATTGAAATCAATAACTTATGCACAGAATTATGTATCTTAGTGTAGTCTACTTGTGTGCTAAGTTATATTAAAATCAAACCAAAACTGTAGGAGAAGGAGCATTTTGAAAGCATTTCACAAAAATATCTATTTTTAGTCACCACGGCAACATCGTTCATCGAAATCAAAAACCGATGCACAGAAGTAATTCTTATCTTATCTTATTATGTATCTTAGTATAGTCTACTTGTGAGCCAAGTCAAATTGAAATCAGATCAAAACTGTAGGAGAAGTAGCATTTTGAAAAATTGTTTACAGACAGACAGACAGCTAGACGGACGGACGATGGAGGCATTACTATCACATAAGCTCTTCTGGGCTCTGACCAGTAGAGCTAGAAACTACAAGTTGATTTATATTTGGTAAAACATTGGAAAAATCATTTCACTTTGATTTTTTAAATAACCTATGAAAACAATGTCTAACTTTCAGAAATTTCATTTTCATTCCGTTTTTTTAAAAAAATCAAAATATTGAAGAAACAGTTACACTTTAGCCCACCTGAGCCAAAGGCTCAAGTGAGCTTTTCTGATCAAAATTTGTCGTCGTCGTTGTAAACTTTTCACATTTTCATCTTCTTCTCAAGAACCACTGGGCCAATTTCAACCAAACTTGCTACGAAGTAGCCTTGGGTAAAGGGGATTCAAGTTTGTTCAAATGAAAGGCCACGCCCTTTTCCAAGGGGAGACAATTATGAATTAGAGAAAAATTAATGGCATTTTTAAAAAATCTTCTTCTCAAGAACCACTGGGCCAGGAAAGATGAAACTCATGTGGAATCATCCTCAGGTAATGTAGATTCAAGTTTGTTCAAATCATGACCCCTGGGCTAGGGTGGGGCCAAAATGGCCAATCAAAGTTTTACATAGGAATATATAGGAAAAATCTTTAAAAATCTTCTTCTCAAGAACCACTGGGCCAGGAAAGATGAAACTCATGTGGAATCATCCTCAGGTAATGGAGATTCAAGTTTGTTTGAAAAATCATGACCCTCAGGGCTAGGGTGGGGCCAAAATGGCTGATCAAAGTTTTACATAGGAATATATAGAAAAAAATCTTAAAATCTTCTTCTCAAGAACCATTGAGACAGGAAAGATTAAACTCATGTGAAACTAGTGCTAATTGTAACGGGACCGTTAACATGTTCCCCAAATGCTCCCCAACTTCCTTTTGGTGCCATATTCCCTGTAGTCTCTATTAAATAAGAAATACTTTATGGAATTTAGACTTAATCAAGGTCTTCCCAGAAAAATACAAAATATATTTAAAAATAGCCATTGCACGCGTGTTCATGTGCGTAACGACCATATTATCTTGACTACACCATCTAAAATTTTAATATACTTAATATCAAAGCATTTAATCCAAAAGTATTAAAAAATACACTCATTTGAGTGTATTTTTAATTTAAGTCATTTCACGTGCACGCACACATGCATAATGACTACACCTTCTTGTAGCAGTCCCTTATATTTATCTATGTTCTAAATCCCATCCTGTTTGGTGGAAAAACAAAGGAGTTATAGCCATTTGAAGTTTCAGCCAATCAGATTGCAGCACACATGCATGCGCGTGATTTCATAAATTTTTATCTCTATCGCATTGAAGGATATCTAAATGAATGACTATATTTTAAAATTCCAAACATTTCGTCAAGAAACAAAGGAGATATAGCCATATAAAGTTTCAGCCAATCAGATTGCAGCACACGTGCATGCGCGTGATTTCATGATTTTTTTTTCTTTATCATATTTTAGGATATCCTAATGCATGACTATGTTTTAAATTTCAAAGCATTTCGTCAAAATACAAAGGAGATATAGCCATTTAAAGTTTCAGCCAATCAGATGGCAGCACGCACGCATGCGCATGCTTTCATGAAAATTTTTATATATCATGCTGTAGATCTTTATAATGCAGGACGATGTGCAAAATTTCAAAAGATTATGACAAGAAACAAGAAAGATATTGAGACTTTAGTTTCAGCCAATCAGAGCGAAGCGCACGTGCATGCGCGTGAGATCTTGCTATTTTGACCATGCCATCTTGTCAATACTACTAATGTCTACTTACATTATGAGTTTCAAAAAAATTCATCCAAAAAAGAAAAGTTACAGCAATATCCATTATATTGGTCATTTCATGTGTTGCACGTGCGCGCTCTTGCAAGCACGTGCGCGCAAAATGACCTTCGTTCGGCAAATCTGCATAACATGTCTACTGACCCTAAAAACATATTACCTTAGTCGGATGTGTAGTTTACAAGATCATTCGTGGACAAAATTTTCCCAGGAAGAAGAAAAATAATAATAATAACTAGATGCGTTCTTGTTGCTAGGGCAACAAGCAAGGTCTTCCGCCCTACTTTTCGTTAGAAATCTCTGCTCCATCAGGCCATGAAATAAATTTCAGAATGTATTTTTATCGTTTACTTTCATTGACAGCAGTCTCTCAACATAGATCGTGATTTTTACAGTTATTCCACAAAATATCTCAAGATATGGCTTTTAAAAATCGAGAAATCTCCAATACATTATAAAAAATAAAGAAAGTCTTTGCAACTGAAAAAAAGACAGAAACAAAGAAAAAATTTTTGCAACGCCCACAGCGGGATTGAACCCCGACAGTGCGACAAAGTTTGGATCGGTCATATCTTTGCAACAAATGCACGCATGAAAATGTTGAAAACATATTTAGAGTTCTTGAAAGATACTCTATCAACCCTGTGATTTCCAAAGAAAAATAGTGAAAAACAAAAAAGTTGAAAAATTAGACTTTTAGAATTCACTTCCGTTTGCGACCGGAAGTCAGAACGACGAGAAATGAAGGTCGATCAACACATCTACATTCGATGTCCTATCACGTCCTTAAGTTTCAATTTTATATCTTTTACTGTTCTTGAGAATTTTTTGCGACAAAATTCCATCTAAAAAATACAAATTTCCCCCCAAAACGCGAACGGAAGTGAATTTCAAAAAAATAAAAAACACGTCTGGAGATATTTATATGATGCATCATACCAGTAAAAATCTTTGACATCCGTCCACGCACAGCTGACATATCGCCCTAACTATGAAAAAAGAAAAATAATAATAATAATAATAATAAAAAACAGACGAATAACAATAAGGTCTTCCGAAGGAAGTCGGAAGACCTTAATAATAAGAAACAGAGTAAACACAATATGTTCCCCAACTTCGTTTGGGGAACATAATTAACCTCAGGTAGTGTAGATTCAAGTTTGTCCAAATCATGACCCCCAGGGGTAGGGTGGGGCCAAAAAAAGGCCGATCAAAGTTTAACATAGGTATATATAGCGAAACCTTTTAAAATCCTCTTTTCATGTACTTCAAATCCATGCTTAATGATATTTATATGGAATCATTCTCAGGTAGTGTAGATTCTAGTTTGTTCAAACCATGACCCCCTGGGAGGTTAAAATTAAAGCCCCCCCCCCCCACCCCCAACTCAGTAAACTTTCAGTTCTGATCTGATATGTGCTTTTTCCTAGCAAATTGCTCAGGTGAGCGCTGTGGCCCCTGGGCCTCTTGTTTATCTCAAGCAATGATTCCTTAAATATCAATAATCAAAAAAATAAAGCGTAGTATTTAGGTGAAATACAGTAATAAATTTCAACTTTAATTTCAACTACAATTTGAATTTCAAACTTACTTTTGTACATTAGGATACAAACTTTCCAGTTGACCAAGATCCTTGAAATGTGTTGCAAAGAAGACAAAGGCCTGATTGGTAGAGAAAAAGGAGCATTTTAAAATCATACGCACATGGTATTAATAAGCATGTAGCGAGTCAAGAATGCTGACAAACTTACATAACATGGATCATTCTCCCTATATATTATTTTTTTTAGTTTGTACTATTAACTCAAAACTGAAGTAAACTGAGCAGTGCACTCTAATTAAAAACATCACCCATGAAAATATTTGGAATTCATGACACAATTGACTACTCTCCCTTATTCATATTAATAAAGTATGAAGAAATAAAAAATACTAGTATTCATTTTTAACTCAGACAACTGCAAGATTGTAAATAAATATTAAGAAAAAAATTGTATGAGGATAGAAAATCTGCACATCTGAAGAGCAAGGTCATTGGCAGGTCAAGAACTCATGACTAACTTGGTCCCCAGCCCTTGAGCCTCAACTCTGAGCTCAATAATCATGAATTATTGCATTTGTATTCAAGCTTATGGTTTTGCTTAACGGCCAGTAGTAAAGAAGAAAAGTTTTGAAAATTGCATTTATTCTTATGGCTTATCCCTCAGGCCCCAAATGGGCAGAGACCATAAAATTCAAAATTTTGAAAGCCTTTGCCCATAAACGCTTTTAATCCAAATAGTTGAAAACTTAATCAAATGTCCGAGAGGAGAAGTACTGTTGCAGCAAATGTTCAAATGTCAGCAGACAATGCAAGAAGGATATGAAAACAGACAGCAACAAGTCACCTATAACATTTATTAAAGAAAAACTTACTTTAAATCTGAGTAGATATTCACAGACAGCATGACATATTCCAACACCTTCCTCTTGGCTTGTGCCTGTAATTTAATGAGAGAAAAAAAATTTAAAGTGTGTTTGAAAGCAATGCTGAATGTACAGTATTCATTATTGCTTTTAAGCACAGCTTACCCAAAAACTTCAAGATTTAATACAATATAATACAAACCACACATACCACATATTATTTCATAATTTCAATGTCAATCATTAAATATTGTTCTCCACAAACCTCTTCCTAGTTCATCCATAATTAAAAGTGATCTGTGACTGACATTTTGAATGATGTAGTTTACTTCTTTCATCTGTATATAAAGAAGAGTATATGTGAATAACGATTGGTTTTCAGATGTAAGGTTGCAATTTTTCTCAAACATATACTAATTACCAAAATTTGTAAAGAATGCTTATTGGTGTTTATGAAAAGAAGCTGATAGTATTCAAAAGTTTACAACAGTCAAATAATGGATGAAAACAGCATAGGTCACCTGAATGATATAAAAGTGACTATTCTTAACTTTGCAGGAATTTTAGAGGTCCCAGAAGGATAGGGATCATGAAATTGTTAAAATTTATTCTTAACATACAAAACTATTCTAAATAAATGGAAAATACTACATCTGATCCCATGTTGCTTATGCAGAGATTTATCACAATTCATGTGCACAAATATGTATATGCATATACAATGTAAAGAGGATGTGACAGGAAACAAACTAGCTCAAAATTCCATTTGGGAGCATACAAAGCGTATTGCATTTCAGACAAATTGGTTGAACAATTTGAAAGATGTGATCTGAAATAGTGATGGTCATGGCATGTAATTATGGATATATAACACAGAGAATAGAGGAAAATGCCCATTCAGATCTGATTATTTATGGCAAATTTATATTTTTTTACCTCCAACATAAAAGTAGATGAGTTGGACTCGATATCATCATCACTGCCGATCCTGGAGAAGATCTGATCTGTGATTCTGAATGAGGCGTACTCTGCGGGAACAAAACATCCTATCTGGGCCATGATTTGTAACAACACAATCTGTCTCAGGTAGGTGCTTTTACCACTCTATAAGGAAATTTAATTATTTCCATCAACATTTCAATTATAATAATACAAGAAACAATGTTTTAAGTACATGTACATATAATTGTATAAAACATCTACTGAAAGAATCAAGGGCATTAAGACCCTAAATATGCCCCAACCATGATGGACAAAATATTATAAATATTAAAAGAATTATGATTGAATCACACCTTTTCAGACACATTTTGATGAAAAAAACACTATTAAGACATTTTGGGGTCAATACAAAAATAACACTATTTTCACTGATTTCTGGAAATTCTTAATAATATTTTTTCCCTGTAAATATGATTAAAGAAATAAAAGATGGATGTTTAATACAAATACAACAGAAATGATCTTATACATGTGAATAGAAACTATTTTTTTTAGCTAAAAGTGTGAAATAACAGATTTGAATGTAAAACAGTTGTTTTTGTGCCCAGTTTTCGCGAAAGCGGGGGTACATTAAATCTTATTCATCTGTCTGTCAGTCTGTAAGTCTGTCAGTCACAAAGACTTTAACCTTGCCCATAACTTTTGATTTAGTGGAGTTATGACTTTCATATTACACGTGTGTATTCCTTTTTACAAGACCTTTCTTTGGGTACCACCAAATTTGACCTTTTGACCTTGACCTTTGAGTTTAACCCACTTTTACACAAAAATTCCAAACTTTACTTTGGCCATAACTTTTGAATAGTAGGTACTAGGACTTTCATATTTTACATATGTATTCTTTGTGGCAAGACCTTTCAATGGATACCAACAACCTTGACCTTTTGACCTTAACCATGGAGTTTCACGTACTTATGAAAAAACTTTAACCTTGATCATTACTTTTGAACGGTGAGGACTAAGGCTTTCGTACTTCACATATGTAATCCTTGTAAAAAGACCTTCCATTGGATACCAACAACTTTTACCCCTTGACCTTGGAGTTTTAACTACTTTTTAAACTTTAACCTTGGTCACAACTTTTAAACAGTAGATACTAGGAATTTATTTTTCACACATGTATTCTTTGAGTCAAGACATTTCATTGGATACCAACAACCTTTACCTTTTGACCTTGACCTTTGAGATTTACATACTTATGAATAAACTTTAACCTTGACCATAGCTTTTGAAATGTGAGAGCTAGGGCTTTCTACTTCAAATATGTAATCCTTTGAGAAGACCTTTCATTGGATACTAACAACTTTCACCCTTTGACCTTGACATTGGAGTTTTCACTACTTTTAAAAAACTTTAACTTTGGTCACAACTCTTGAACGGTAGATAATAAGACTTTCATATTTCACATATATATTCTTTGTGGCAGGAGCTTTAATTGGATATCAACAACTTTGACCTTGACCTTAAAGATTTACGTACTTATGAATAAACTTTAACCTTGACCATAACTTTTGAACGGTAATGGCTAGGACTTTCATACTTCACATACGTAATCCTTGTGAGAAGACCTTTCATTGGATATCAACAACTTTGACCCTTTGATCTTGACCTTGGAGTTGACCTACTTTTAAAACTTTCACTTTGGCCATAAGTTTTTAACGTCAGGATTAGGGTTTTCATCCTTCAAAAAAATCAATTTCAATAATAATTACTAAATAAATTACATATGATATGGTGTTCATATTAGACACAATATGTCAGAAAAAATAACATCTCACTCACAAAGACACCGAAAGCGGGGCACCACAATTCTTTGAATTTGCTTGTATGTATTTAACATAAAAATACATTGAATGCACAAAGTGAACAAACAAGAAATGTATTCAACTAACATTTTTAATAACAATTCATTAAACTTGACAAAAATAACAATAAGGGATTTCAGTTTGCATAAACAAATTCCAGAACTACCATCACCCACCTATACTTTTACCAAAAAGATCATAGAAGTTTAACATCACACCACTCATGCCTTATACACTACATTTACTCATAATAAGATAATGTTTATCATCCTCACAATGTCATAAAAATGAACTATGCATCAAAGAATTAGTTATGCTAGTACATGTTTGTCTGGAAAGGTTTTGTAATTACATTGTATTACAAAAAATAACAAGTACGTGTATATAGTCATGTTAATTATTAACAAAGTTCAATATATACACAGCCTTCCACTACATTGTTGAAAACAACAATGGGAGCCTAATGCAGTGGATATCATAACTTGCAGATTGATTGATTGATTGTATATTGTTTAACATCCCTCTCGAGAATTTTCACACATATGGAGACGCCTATAATCTGCAGAATGTTCACTCTCAATAATGTTCACTCTCAATAAACCAATGTCGCAATTCATGTCACTCTTTCGTTGCACCCATTTCACTTTCTGATGAGCCATCCATTACTGCAGGAAGCATAGCTGCATCAAGGTAGTCTGTCCAGTCTTGAGTAGGTCTTACTGCAAAGTTTGTGTGTCTTTCATAGCCAAGAAACCACAATATTGAGGTCACATGGGCACGGCACTGACAATACCAACAAGTAACAGCTCCAGTAACAGGATATTGTTTTGGACCATCTCCAGGCATCCTACAATTAAAATATGAATATCAAATTAAATTACTATATATGTTATGTATGCACATTTTGTCTATAACTATGGAAGGAGGGGGGGGCTACTTGTACTGTGTATATACATTTGCATAAGATTTTCTTTATATATGAAAAAAGGGAATCATTTATTAATATTACCAGGTATAATATATAATTATTTCATTCAAGAAATCAATTTAAATAGCAGTTTTATTGATTTACCTATTTGAGTTTAATGAATAAAATCTGAGGCAAAGACATTATTGTGTACTTTAAATTAAAACAAAAAAGATGAACCTTGTAATGACAAACATTTTTTTTTCATTTAAATGGTGACTTAAATGAATTTGAAATATTCCTTGGTAATCTAATTATTTTTTTTAATACTTACAAAAGTTTAATTTTACGTTAATAATATTTTAATTAATTGGTTAAAAAAAACAACAAAAAATACATTGTTCCCACAAGAAAAAAAGAAAGAATTTTATTTATAATTATTATTTATTCTGCAAAGAACATTAATTAGATTTAGTGATATTAGCTTATTTTTAAGAAACTAACTCTTTTTCCATTTCTTTAACGGTTTTACAACAACCAGAGACATATAAAACCATGGTTTTGTATTTACAATGGTTTTATATGTCTCTGCAACAAAAAACAAAAAAAAAAAACTCTTACAATTTTTTTTTTATTTTTGACTGTTATAGCACACCATACATTTACACAAAGTACACAGGTACCAGGGTAAGGTCGCTTGAATACACAAACGCTAGACTTTGTTGTATTTGTACTCAGACAGAAAAATATGTAATAAACACTTCGGGCCTAAATCAAAGAGAATCGATGAATAAGTCAACTTTTTATAATTTAGTTTTTATTTGAAAGAAGATAGCATGTTGTGTTCCTGTTTAATATATTTTAAATACATATTTTCTATTTTCAACTGTTTGACATGCATTGATTACCGTCCCCCCGAGTTCATGGAGTTCGCGGGGTCTGTCATGTCGAATCTTTTATCATTAATAAGTTTAGGAGGGGATTTAATTTTGAACAGTGCATGTAAGTAGTGGATGTAAAATTACAATTGCTCTGACTTTCAATTCATCCCTACCTGTTAAATGGTTAGAACTTCGATGAATCTACTGTCACATTTTCTGTTTCCTCCAACTTTGTTTACGTCTGAATATAAAAACCGAAACCGGAAGCGATCAAAATCGGCCTCAAAAACATAGTTTTTTATATTTTTCAGGGTGGCCGCATGCGAACAACAGAATGATATTTTGGGAAATAATTTATTATGTCATTTTAAACAATCTATCAAATTTTTACTCTGTTGTTTTCATGCGGCCATATCTAAATCTTCTTTGGAATGTGAGAATTTGATGGAAATTTTTCAATTCCGGAAAAATCACACAACTTCACATCGTGATAACTCAACTACGAATCAAATGTTGAAAATTTTATTGCTATTTACATCAAACTGGACATCTCGTTATATGAAAAATAAACCAACTTAACGATAGCACTGGTATAAAATTTTCTTTAAAATATTGGGCAGCTCATATATGCTTACTGCCCCTGATTCTTTGCCTATATTCATGAATTACTTTAAAATAAGTACAGTAAATCGTCTCACCATGTTTGCACCAGTGATGATATTGAAATTGCTGTCTTCAGTAGCATACTGAAAATAAATTTACATCATAATCCGTACTTTCAGAACTTTCTGTCAAACTGATAATTTTTCAAGTTAAATACCTTGAATATGTCTTAAACTAACTAAAACACCCATAAAAGACATATCTTTGCAGATTAATTTTCATACAACATGTCTCAGCGCACATACCTCTAAAAACTCAACAACTAAAATTAAACATAAACAAGAGGCCCAGGGGCCACAGCGCTCACCTGAGCACATTGGGCTTGAATTTACCCCCCCCCCCCAGGCATTCATCATTTGAACAAACTAGAATCTACACTACCTGAGGATGATTCCATATAAATAACACTAATCATAGTTTTGAAGTACTTGAAAAGAAGATTTTAAAAGGTTTCCCTATATATCTTTATGTAAAACTTGGGTGGGCCATTTTGGCCCCACCCTAGCCCCAGAGGTCATGTTTTGAACAAACTTGAATCTACACTACCTGATGATGATTCCACATGAGTTTCATCTTTCCTGGCCCAGTGGTTCTGGAGAAGAAGATTTTTCAAGATTTTTTCCTATATATTCCTATGTAAAACTTGGGTCGGCCATTTTGGCCCCACCCTAGCCCCAGGGGTCATCATTTGAACAAACTTGAATCTACACTACCTGAGGATGATTCCACATGAGTTTCATCTTTCCTGGCCCAGTGGTTCTTGAGAAGAAGATTTTTAAAGATTTTTCCTATATATTCCTATAATGTAAAACTTGGGTCGGCCATTTTGGCCCCACCTTGCCCCGGGGGTCATCATTTGAACAAACTTGAATCTACATTACCTGAGGATGATTCCACATGATTTTCGTCTTTCCTGGCCCAGTGGTTCTGGAGAAGAAGATTTTTAAAGATTTTTCCTATATATTCCTATGTAAAACTCTGGTCAGCCATTTTGGCCCCACCCTTGCCCCGGGGTTATCATTTGAACAAATTTGAATCTACACTACCTGACGATGATTCCACATGAGTTTCATCTTTGCTGGCCCAGTGGTTCTGGAGAAGAAGATTTTTCAAGATTTTTCCTATATATTCCTATGTAAAACTTGGATCGGCCATTTTGGCCCCACCCTTGCCCCAGGGGTCATGATTTGAACAAACTTGAATCTACACTACCTGAGGATAATTCCACTTGAGTTTCACCTTTCCTGTTCCAGTGGTTCTTGAGAAGAAGATGTTTAAAGATTTTTCCTATATATTCCTATGTAAAACTTGGGTCGGCCATTTTGGCCCCACCCTTGCCCCGGGGATCAAGATTTGAACAAACTTGAATCTACACTACCTGAGGATGATTCCACATGAGTTTCACCTTTCCTGGCCCAGTGGTTCTGAAGAAGAAGATTTTTAAAGATTTTTCCTATATATTCCTATGTAAAACTTGGGTCGGCCATTTTGGCCCCACCCTTGCCCCGGGGGTTATGATTTGAACAAACTTGAATCTACACTACCTGAGGATGATTCCACATAAGTTTCACCTTTCCTGGCCCAGTGATTCTTGAAAAGAAGATTATTTAAAATGCCATTAATTTTTCTCTAATTCATAATTATCTCCCCTTGGAAAAGGGCGTGGCCCTTCATTTGAACAAACTTGATTCCCCTTCACCCAAGGATACTTTGCGCCAAGTTTGGTTAAAATTGGCCCAGTGGTTCTTGAGAAGAAGATGAAAATGTGAAAAGTTTACGACGACAACGACAGATGACAACGACTACGACAACGACAGACAACGGACAAATTTTGATCAGAAAAGCTCACTTGAGCCTTCGGCTCAGGTGAGCTAAAAAGTGTGATATCATATTTCTCTTAGTTGTGCACCAAATCACATCAAATTTATGTTAAAACTTATGAAGATCAAAAATATTCATTTGCCAAGAGAATACTTGAAATCTTTGCTGCAAAACATTAACAAATTGATGTTGAATCTGTCCATGTCTTTCAGAAAAAATCTCAAAATATCTTTATTTTTTATAATTCTCAAAATCCAAACTGTTTAGATGCCATTTTTTCTTTAAAACTATTAAGAATTATATCTTATGTTAATAACAAAACACCTACTTTATTATGGTTGACCACAGAATTTTAACAAAACAGTCTTTTGAAGACGTACACCCCCATTTTTGGAATATCATTTTTTTTCAATTACCAGGTATTCATTGCAAAATTTTTAAAAAGTAAAAATTAAATGGATGGTATAGGCTCTAAATCAATAAAAATAGATCTCAGGTTAGTTTGCTTAAAAGAAAATTAAAAAGATTTAGGTCCATAAAAGCAATTAAGAATTTTGTGTCTGTGTATGTACTAAATGACATATAGATCTTATGGACAGAGTGCAAAGTGTTAATTTCCTTAAATAATGTATATTAAATGCTTCGTATGCACAATAACACTATAATAAACAAATATATACTTGATTTAAAGTCATTTTCAATCACCCAAAAAGATTTTATATCAACAGACAAGTGAAAATCAAGATTTTTATATTGATGTGTAAAATTAGAACCGGATACGTAAAAGTGTGGGCCTTCCTTAAACAAGTATTTACTTTTTTTATGTGAAAAACGGACCTCCTTACAGTATTGTTAGGGATTGGCATATCAGTGCTGATTTTTTCAAGGATTGGGTGTCGTCCCTGCTTTATGGCAAGTGTATCTTTGGTAAAATCAGGCTTCACTGAAATCACAAAGTATTCATTAAGCTGTTAACGTTAGTATTTTGACAGGAAATAAACAATTCTTGACAATTACATTTATAAGAAAGTGTTTTCCGAATTATTTCAGTACCATAATTGGACAAAGTACAGGCATGAGCAAAGCTCTGTAACATGTCTATCATAGCCACGGCCTCTGACAGTTTGTACAGACAGCCAAAGTGGTTCCTCAGGTCTCCTAAAAGCTCCGTCACTACTCTGTAAAATAAAAGAAAAAATGTCAGAAAATCAAAGTATTTCTATACTTGATTTCTGTGCTTTCAGTATTTTATGAACTGTGAACCAGCTTTAATCATATGTGAGAAATTTCAAGTTAGTTTTGATTGCAACCTTGCTTTACTTGCAAATATTTCTTAATGCAAACTAATAATTTCAATATGTATTAATGTAAGATATTCCCTTGGTCACGAAAATAGTTATTGCAGACAAAATCTTTCAGATAAATTAAAGTAAATGTGTATAAGAGTTTGTCATAACTTACATGTTGGTCACTAGGTATATTTCATCCAAAGCCTCTTTTGCCCTGTCTGATCAAAGTATTGTTCACTTAATTACATGTATGTAAATTAAATAAATTTAATCATTGGGCATTTTCTCTTGACAATATGTTTGAAGCATTTAAGGACAGAAGGAAACTACCGTACCTCTTATTAACAAAAGAAAACGAATGGTATAATCTATAATATCTGGAATGCCTATATTGCAAATATCATGAACATGTTGAACTGAGTTGGATATTCCAACTTTTCTTTATCATGCACTTTGACTTTGGTGTCTTGAATTTCGAGATAACAAGGTTGGACTGTAAAAAAACAACCTGAATTACAGAAGCCACAGTAAATATAACACATGCATCTAATAAAACTGTAAAATTCATCTTAAACAATCTTACTATTCAAGCGAATCTGAAATACAAGATAATACTTAAAAATCAGATATACTACCAAGCATAGCAAATCTATCTAATGCCAATTACAAATTACAGATAAACAAATAATAATATATTTCTAACTTTTGCACACAATAAAACTTATAAAATAATTCTTGTAATTCCAACGAAGATTATTTTAAATCTTACATCCTCACTTATTTTCCTGTCATAAACTTAAGTTCCTGATTATCTAGAACATTCACATAAATAAATTTAAATCAATTTTAGCCATGAATATAGTAAATATATCAATAAAATTACCAGTTCTGTGGTGGTAAAACACAGTGTGTTCTTGGCTTTTGTAACTTTGATAAATATCTCAGGCAGACTCTCTTTGCTGAAGTTTTGTTTTGGACCACAATTAAGTTGCAGAAAAAAGCCTCTAGTGGAATTATACGAAGTCACTATTGGTAAATTGTATTCTTCTGCCCACTGGTTAGCCAATGCTGCAATAAAACAAGAGATCTATGGACCACTGTGATAAAAATCATTTTATATTCAAGACATTTTTTCTCTCATTGTTTGGTATATTAAATCTGTACTTATATAAACTTACTGTTTATGTCTTCTATAATACCGCCATATGTTCCTCTTCCAATATCAAGCAAGCCTATAACAAACTTAAAAATACAACAGGCCAATAGGAGTTAAAATGGGAATGAGTTAAGGATAGAGTTGTTGTTCTCAATCCCTCACTAGACAACTTAAAAAATATGCTTTGAAATAGCAAATTCTTATCATTTCATTTAATATTTTTATCACAAAAGAGCTTCCATATATTGCCTTGGTGAAAAAAAACCCAGTTGATTGTAAAAGTCAGCGCTTCTCACAAAAGTCAAATAACTACACTGCCCCATTCCCAAAGAAAAGGAATTCTAAAGATTGCATTAATTTTGATGGCTTTTGACCTCATTCCTCAGGCCCAATTGAGAAAGAGAACATGAATTAAAGTCTTATCCCCTTACCGATATAGTGAAAATAAAAAAATTATATTTTTGATGAAGTCAATTCAATTTAACTTGACTTTTTTAGTTTTTATAAATATCACTTAAAAACAAAATAAGTACATGTTTAACATCCCTTACCATTAATGCTTCCCTGAAAAACAAAACATAACAAAATTTTTATGTTTCAAGTTCCTAAAATTCTTCAAAGTATCAGGCAAACATAGTATTAATCAATAAGATATGATGAAAACTCACCTTCACTGCAAAACACTTTTGAGTGCGCATGTGCAGCATTCCTTTCTGATACTTGGTATCGTCATGAATTATGCTAGCTATTCTGGCTTTCATCAGTGCATATCTACCATCTTCTAGTGACTGAAAGTTATCCAGACTCCAGTAAATTAAATTACTTAAATTGATTTATAGCTTTTATGGAAGAAAAACAAAAAAAGACATTTTTTAGTGTATTTTCAATTGCACTGCATTGACAATCAAAGAAATTCATCCATCCAGAAACATCTTGTAAAAGTTATTCATCAGGTGGTTTTACAAAATGAAATACATTGTACCTTGTAAAAGTGTTTATCAGGTGGTTTTACAATATGCAATATGCAGTAAAAGTGTTTCATCACATAATTTTACAATATCAAATACATGTATCTTGTAAAAGTGTTTCATCAGTTGGTATTACAAGATTAAATACCTTGTAAAAGTAAGCGTTTTATCAATGGTTTTACAAGATGCAATATCTTGTACAAGAGGCCCATGGGCCACATCGCTCACCTGAGCACTCTGGCTGGGAAAAAGCAGAAATTGGTTTATTATTGAATAGTTTATATTCAAAAGTAGTCCCATGACCAATCATGGCTTTGCTATTCTTCATAAGATGATTTTTAAAGAATTTTCCTATATATTTCTTTGTAAAACTTTGATTAGCCTTTGTGGCCCCGCCATACCCCCCGGGATCATGATTTGAACAAATTTGAATCTACACTACCTGAGGATGCTTCCATATAAATATGATCAATTATGGCTTTGAGAAGAAGATTTTTAAAGAATTTTCCTATATATTTCTATGTAAAACTTAGGGTGGCCATTGTGGCCTCGCCCTACCCCCGGGGGTCATGATTTGAACAAACTTGAATGAACACTACCTGAGGATGCTTCCATACAAATATGATCAATTATGGCTTTGTCATTCTTGAGAAGATTTATCTTGTAAAAGTGTTTATCCAGTGGTTTTACAGGATGAAGTACATGTACCTTGTAAAAGTGTTTCATTAAGTGGTTTTACAAGATGAAATATCTTGTAAATGTAAAGTTAAACATGGTGGTTTTACAAAATGATATACCTATTAAAAGTGTTTATCAGGTGTTTTTACAAGATGAAATACCTTGTAAAAGTGTTTCATCAGGCGGTTTTCACAGTTGGAGAGTGCATTCCTGAGTGGGTCTACCAGTTCCAGGATGTGTTTGAGGAGAATAAGGTTGTTGATGTTGGCCTCTGCTGTTTTCAGTGTCTCCTTCTTTGGGATCTGTACACACACTGACAGGATGTGGTCAACATCCAGGAATCGAGCAATCACTGTCTGAATGCTATCAAACACATCCTCCTTCTCTGAATCACATCAAAGAAGCATCATTTAACATCTATAATCTTCAATAAGCAACAGAACTACTTACATCCATTCCATTCAAATTTACCTTTCTTTCTAGAAAAATATTTTAAATAGAATATACCTTTCAAATTTACAAAGTTTGAATATTCTGAAAATCAGCAAGTCTCTTGAAAATTAAACTTCTGAATATACTGTAAAACGAGAATATTTGGCGCACTACTAATTTTAGCGCCTTTGGCGCAAGAGCCCCTGAGCGCTAAAATTTATTGTGCGCTAAAGGATTTCTAAATATCATTTTTTGTGTGTGTTCAAAGCTTTTACATAAGTACATGTAAACCTAAACGTGCGATTACGTACATGTAATGTCGAAGGGTCATTGGATTTTATATACACACAAGTACTGCACATGTTCGGAAGACAGAAAGTTCTGCCAAATTATAATTTAATTAAACTATTGTTACCCCGGTAGCTGTTACCCGATTATTATCATTAGCACCTTCAAAGTTGGGCTTCTCAGCGTGTCAATCATCAATCGCCTCGAGGTAAACAATGCAATCACGCATGGCGATTGAGCTTGCAGACAATACCTGATTAGGATTACCGTTTTATCTAAGTAATTTTCTGTCGATGCATGCATTGTTTTAATGTGATTTAAATGAGCAAATACTCCATTTCTCTTAATTGAAAATAGAAATAAAATAATAAATTTTAACATTGTACAACGTCCACGTGTTAGCAACACGTACCGCCGTAAAGGTAACGAATGTTTACTGATATACGGGGGTACTAAATGTTTTTCCGTGCTTGACTAACTAAAAAGGCAAACAAGGGTATGGATAAAAAAAAACAAAATATCACATTTATATATTTTACTGACAAGTGCAAGCGCTAAAATTTATTTGCGCCAATGCATTCCCACTTGCGTTTGCGCTAAAATACGTTTGCACCAATTTTTCTCATTTTACAGTATATAATGTATTGGCATCAAAGCTTAAATTTTTTCATACTATATTGCATACTGGGTTAAAAACTAGGAACTTTGAAGAACCTGTGAGTTCTGAGACTGCTTCTTGTCTCATGGCTATGGTTCCCTTGTCACAGGAAGGCTGTAAAATATTGGCTCTCAGTAAACGGGCTCCCCCAATTGTCTTGGTGTAGTTCAACACTCCGTATAATGTATGCTCACTCTTAGGGTCCCTCACGTTCTGTAAAAGTTCAAGGTTCACAGCAGTGGTGGCATCTGTAATCAAACATCATAGAGAAAAAGTCTACCAGCATTACATGTAAGAAATGGTGTACACAACAAGAAAACACAATTACGAAATTTTTTTAGAATAGCGACATTTGTTTAAATTACAATTAGAAGCATCATAGAGTGTTCCCTGAGGAAAGTATGTGTTAATTGTTTGTTATAGGACATTGAAGACATAAAAAAAGTTTTAGCATTTGCTTTTAAAAGTACTAGTACATATATTATCATGTAGACATTTGCCTGCAAAGAAAATGAGATGCGTTTAGGAAACACTGATGCATCTTATGGCAGCAACTTATGGACAAGTTAGATATATATGTCCAAAAATCATACTCACTATGTAATGCTTATATATTTTTTTCCAAAATGTTTTATGAAAAAAACAGTACATGATGCTTTATATCAGACTTAGTTACCACTCAGTGGACAAAGAAGGTGCAGTATATTGGCCCTGTGATTTATTTTGAAAAGAAGGTCAAGGGTCAAGTTCATAGATCATGAGGTCACTTTATATTGTGCCAAGTATATTATGAGCAAAGATTCAAATGATTTGTTTCATGCTTGAATTTGCTGTCTCTACCATATTGTGTATTGTACTGAAAAAATGTTCTGTCTAAATATTTCAATGGAAACATGAAATATGGAAAAATCAACCTGTCTAATCCAGTCTGTAAATTAAGCTGAGGCCAATATGCCTAATGATTGTAGACTTTTTAAGGGTCCTCCACAACATGTGACTTGTGACGTATATAGAGAAAAAAATAATTTTACTTCCGGTTTTATTTAGATTTTCCATCAGCGAATTGCCTGGAAACCGCTTGTAAGAGAGTCTTCGAAAGAGAAAGTATGTAGCACACTCAAAACAATGAAAACATGGCATGGTCACGGAATGACCGATAGAAAAAGATGTCTGTTTTTTCTATAAAAGACAGACAAATGACTGGGTTTTCATAACATAATAATTCTTCAACAACCAAGTGCCGGTATGACGGGAACTGTTAGGTTATTTATACTTTCAGGCTAATCAACCCACTGACATGATTATCATCAACAGAGTCTGTGTTGAAAATTGATATTTTTGCACACTAATTAGTGCGTTTCAATAATACGTCATCTCATTGTGTTTATGAATATTAATAAAATAGTGTGCGTTTCTAGTTTTCCTCTTTTACATATATTTCTGACTAGTTCAGTACCCAATAATGAGTAACTATTGCAGAGACTTGCCAAAGTTTTAAAGTCTCGGGCAACAGGAAAGATAACTCTAAAAAGGAACTTTGAAACCAATGATTTTGAAAATATTTTTCCTACATTACTGCATTTAATTTTAATTCAATTTTTTGGTGTAACGGTAATCTAATTCATTGATGTTTCTTCTATACAAAATGAGTCTTCCTTGTTTTTTCTCTAGATGTATTTGAGAGAAAATGAGTTTTATTTATTTTTTATAAATTGAATTAATTTCTCTAAAAAATATATTGATCGCTAACATTAAATTTTTATGGTTATTCTGTGAGCATAAAAAATACGATAGGGTAAGACAAAATTTTTGGTGCTACGTATGAAAACGCCTCGGGAAAAATATTTTGAAACTTGTGAAATTATTATTTTAACAAGAGGCCCAAGGGCCTTGAATCGCTCTTCTGATAAATTGTACAATCTATCACTTCTATTAAAAGCCTCCAACTCTATTAGAATCAAAAGACCCAAAATGCATCAACTTACAAAGTTTGATAATATTTAGCCTGTTAAGACTGAAGATATTATAATATAATTATAAAATACCATAAGTAGGTCACAGTGACCTACCTTTTGATTGAAATTTTCTGAGGAATCAAGATACATTAATTGACAAAGACAGATGATTCTAATTAAATAAGTACCTGAGATATTCAAAAATAGGTCACCAGGACCTACTTTTTGGTCAACATTCTTTGAAAACCCAAGAAGCATCTTCTGACAAAGTCTGACGATTCTGAGCCAATTAGTACCAGAGATAATTAAATGTATGAGATATTCAAAATTAGGTCACCATGACCTACTTCTTGTTGGACATTAAATGAAACCCTAAGATGCCTCAACTGACAAAGTTTGATAATTCCGAGCCAATAAGTACCAGATATAATTAAATATAGCCATAAAATGTCAAAAGTAGGTCACGGTGACCTACTTTTTGGTCGACGTTCTCCGAAAACCCAAGGTGCCTCAACTGACAAAGTTTGATGATTCTAAGCTTATACGTACCTGAGATATTCAAAAGAAGGTCACTGTGACCTATTTTTTGGTCGACATTCTCCGAAAACCCAAGATGCCTCAACTGACAAAGTTTGATGATTCTTAGCAAATAAGTGCCTGAGATACATAAATAAAGCCATGAAATGTCAAAAGAAGGTCACTGTGACCTACTTTTTAGTCGACGTTCTCCGAAAACCCAAGATGCCTCAACTGACAAAGTTTGATGATTTTAGGTCAATAAGTACCGGAGATACTTAATTATTGTCATAAAATGTCAAAAGTAGGTCACCATGACCTACTTTTTGGTCGTCACTCTCCGAAAACCCAAGATGCATCAACTCACAAAGTTTGATGATTCTAAGCCAATAAGTACCGGAGATACTTAAATAAAGCCATAAAATGTCAAAAGTAGGTCACTGTGACCTACTTTTAGGTCGTCACTCTCTGAAAACCAAATATGCATGGACTCACAAAGTTTGATGATTCTAAGCCAATAAATACCTACAGTACTTAAATATAGCCATAAAATGTCGAAAGTAGGTCATCGTGACCTACATTTTGGTCGACATTTTTCAAAGACCCAAGATGCATCTACTGACCAAGTTTGATGATCGTAGGTCTGAAGGTAATCAAAATATGCGTTTTAAACAATTTGAAAACAAATGTCCGCAAAATTCAAAAAGTAGGTCACAGTGACGTACTTTTTTATAAATATGTTTTAAGGTCCCAAGATGCATCAAAGTACAAGATTTGATGATTCTATACCTCCCAGTGTCTGAAATAATGGGATTTAATGTTTTTAAAAGGATAAGTCATAAAGTTCAAAAAGTAGATCACGGTGACCTACTTTTAAGTTGACATTGTTCGAGGACCCAAGATGCATCAACTGACAAAGTTTGATGATCATAGGTCTTAAAGTGTCCAAAATATTATGCCTTTAAATCAATTTGAAAACAAATTCCCGCAAAATTTAAAAAGTAGGTCACCGTGACCTACTTTTGAGTTAACATGATGTGAAGTCGTAAGATGCATCAACTTACAAGAATTGATGATCCTAATCCTTATAGTAAGCAAAATATACACGTTTTTATTAATTGTAAATTTAGGTTAACTTTGAAGTGACCTTGAGACCACGCCCTTTGCCCCAGGGTAATTCCCCGTGCAAATTTTAATCTTCGACATATCCTGATCCTTGTCTGTAAGTTTGGTGAAAATCTGCCTGGTGGTTTTGGAGAAGAAGATTTTTTAGCAACCAGTACTTTTGGTTTTGTTTTCCTGATTATCTCCCCTTGTTTAAGGGTCCCAACCCTTATTTTAGTATAAATGGTAGCCCTTGGGCCAAGGATACCCCGTGACAAATTTGGTACTGATTGGCCAAGGGGTTCTTGAGTTATGGCCCATATTCTAAAAAGTTTACGCACATCGCACAAATGGCCATAGCATTAGCTCTTTGAGCCTTTGGCTCAGAAGAGCTAAAAATTTTGTATAAATTACATTTTAATCCCTGGTCAGTTTTTAAAGGTTGATATGCTTGTTAAAAGTAATGCTCAATAATATGAGAACAGAAGCTGTCTGTGTGTGGAGGACCCTTAACTAATCAATGTCCAGTTCATTAAATTGTACTGCATGATCAAAATACCCTATCAAGAACTGCTCCTTATTTGAATAAAAATCTTCATTATTGGCTGTTTAAAAAACTTTCTTGGTGTACAATTACCTATCATGGTTGTATTTTCTGAAAAAATTATATTGTTGGATATACATGAAATGTACAAAGATACGAAAATTAGCGACATCAATCAACCAAACTTGTAAGAGATTTATTAGGACCCGACACTCCAAACCACACTTTAAGTAGATATGTTTTTTGCATAGAGCAGATTAATATCTGATTTGAATTATGCAAGTAGTTGTAGAGTGTTTCGGCTATTAAGAAGCCTCATCAGGGGTCACGGACATAAATCATGGTGTTTGTTTTAGGTGAGACCGGATTATCTCGTCACCTATATTCTTGTGTTTGCTGTAAGCAATGATTGGTTGAGAATTAAATAAAGTTTTGCATTCTGGATTTCTAAGAATGGTGTTCCAATATTTTAGAATTCGTTTTTTCAGTCCTTTAACGCAAGGGTTAAATTTAGTAACCAGTACTGTAGGGTTACGTAATGACTGTTCTTTAGTCTTTTTGATGATGAGTTTTGATCGGTTTGTGTTGACCGTTTCCTTGATAATAGGATCAATTTCCGAAGTAGAGTAGCCTCGCTTTGATAAGTGCGTCTTGAAGTCATTAAGTGTTGCATGTAATATTTCAGGGTCAGTGGTGTTTCTTGCATGTCTAATGCATTCTCCTTTAATGAATCCTTTAAACACAGCTGGGCTATGAGCGCTCTGTCTGTGTAGATACTGAAAGTTATTTGTTGGTTTGATAAACGACTTGATATCAAGTTTGTTAAAATTTTGAAATTTCTGTCCTTTATAAACTGTAGTATCAAGGAAGTTGACAGCAGATGGAGAAATTTCAAATGTAAATCTTAGATGCTTGTGACAGTGATTGCCGATATTAAAGAATTCTTCTATCTCTGGTTGCGTTCCATTGAATATTATGAAACCGTCATCACGGTATCTGCCGTGGAAGACAATTTTGCTGGCATGACGAAATTGTGCCATTATATGCTTTGTGATTTGATACATTCTGATGTCACAGATCTCTGGACTGGGGACTGCCCCCATACTTGCTCCTATTATTTGTTTGTAATATTTTCCGTCGAATTCAAAGTAATTGTTTTCCAAGACGCATTTCAGTAAGAAGTTTAGATCCTCAGGGTCCGGATATGGAATGTCTAATTGCGTTTTATTGGCCTGTGTGTAAGCCTCATTTACTGATGAGAGAAGTTCGTTGAATTCCATGTTTGTGTACATGCTCGTCACATCATAAGTAATTAATAATGCGTTTGTTGGCAATGTGAGGCCTTCGATTTTGGTGATAAAGTCCGTAGTGTCTTTGATATAAGTTGATTGTTTTTGTACAATGGGTACAAGAAAGTAATCGCAATATTGTCCTATTTTCCTCGTTGGCGTATCGCATTGCGAGATAATTGGTCTACCAGGTGGTAATTTCCTAATGCTGCACTGACCGTTTATTAGAGCATTGTAAATGTTTGCTGGTATTTTGTGGGTTTTCGGTAAAAGGTACAAATGCCCACATTTGAGTGAAGGTTTTTTGTCATTAAGAAATTTGTAAGTTTCTTTGTCCAGTGACCCATTTGAATGCATTGCGGCAAGTTTATTTTGAATGTTTTCATGCAGTTTGAGCATGTTGGGTTCAGATACTTGCATATAGTGTTTAGATTGCAGTTGGCTTTGTGCTTCTAAGACATACTGGTCTTTGTTCATGATGACAATTGTGTTGCTTTTATCTGCTTTTTTAATAACAATGTCGTTGTTATTTTTAAGAGATAAAATAGCTTCTCTTTCAGCATTTGAGATGTTTGATCTCTTTTTTGCAATTTCCAAAGAGGAAAGTTCCAATTTTGTTTTATCTATATATTCCTCGAGTTCGCTGCATGTAAATGGCGGTTTGTAGCCAGATTTTGTGTTAAAGGGGTGAATGGCATTGTCGTCTCCGGTATCAAAGTGGAATTTGCATCTGAGTTTCCTGGCAAATTCTTCAAAATCTTTGAGCAGCAGGCTTTTAGCATTGTCGCTTTTAGGCGTTGGAATAAATTTTAAGCCTTTGCTTAGAACTGAGAGTTCATGTTGGGATAAGTTGTATCTTGATAGATTTAGAACAAACTTTCCCCCTGTGGCCGTAGTTTCCTTGCAGTGAGCTTTAACTCCCCGTAAATAATTACGAGTGCGTTTAGCATTTTTGCATTGTTTACTCCGTCTATTTATTCGTCGAGCCATTCAAATAGAGGAGCAGTAGGTGGTAAATATATTGTATATAGCGAGGCGCTATAGATCAACAATGAGTATTTCGATGAGATAATGAATCCGTCTAATTATCAATAAGTGTTGATAGATTAGAGGATAAGAAGAGTATGTGGCTATAAGAAACCGATAGTCAGATTCCGATGATTCGTTATGGTCACGTGCAAGGGGCGGTGTTTGTTTAAGAGCTGGTCCAATGGGTGGCTAATGCACACCAATTTTATAGTAATTAAATCCTGTGGATCTTAAGCCGTCTGATATACATAGTGTCATAAAAAGAGGCTAAAATAAAGATCCGTCTTAATATCATATGATGATAATAAGAGGATTAATATTTCACATGACTGTCCAAATCCTGAATGAATTCTTCCTGGTTTAAGCTGATCTGGTCCTTCAATATATCCTAGTATTCACAATCTGATATTCTCGTGGTTTTCTTGCATTGGTACAAAGTAATTGAATGAAGGGCACTATTGTATGTGTATACTTGAGCAAGCCGAAGTATTTGATTATAAGAGAAGCGTAAAAGACGATCTTTGAAGTAGCAGTTCAATCCTTTACAAACATGTGCTGATTTGGTAAAGGAAGTGCTGGTAATAAAATGTCTTAGAAGACAATAGAAGCAAAGAGTGTGGCCGGATTGTTGGATGACCAAATAAACCACACAAGTCGATCGCTGTCCAAGGGAGGGCGATGCACGGGATGATGCCGGTGGGACATTGTCCCTAGTCAAAGTGTGAAAATTAGCGACATCAATCAACCAAACTTGTAAGAGATTTATTAGGACCCGACACTCCAAACCACACTTTAAGTAGATATGTTTTTTGCATAGAGCAGATTAATATCTGATTTGAATTATGCAAGTAGTTGTAGAGTGTTTCGGCTATTAAGAAGCCTCATCAGGGGTCACGGACATAAATCATGGTGTTTGTTTTAGGTGAGACCGGATTATCTCGTCACCTATATTCTTGTGTTTGCTGTAAGCAATGATTGGTTGAGAATTAAATAAAGTTTTGCATTCTGGATTTCTAAGAATGGTGTTCCAATATTTTAGAATTCGTTTTTTCAGTCCTTTAACGCAAGGGTTAAATTTAGTAACCAGTACTGTAGGGTTACGTAATGACTGTTCTTTAGTCTTTTTGATGATGAGTTTTGATCGGTTTGTGTTGACCGTTTCCTTGATAATAGGATCAATTTCCGAAGTAGAGTAGCCTCGCTTTGATAAGTGCGTCTTGAAGTCATTAAGTGTTGCATGTAATATTTCAGGGTCAGTGGTGTTTCTTGCATGTCTAATGCATTCTCCTTTAATGAATCCTTTAAACACAGCTGGGCTATGAGCGCTCTGTCTGTGTAGATACTGAAAGTTATTTGTTGGTTTGATAAACGACTTGATATCAAGTTTGTTAAAATTTTGAAATTTCTGTCCTTTATAAACTGTAGTATCAAGGAAGTTGACAGCAGATGGAGAAATTTCAAATGTAAATCTTAGATGCTTGTGACAGTGATTGCCGATATTAAAGAATTCTTCTATCTCTGGTTGCGTTCCATTGAATATTATGAAACCGTCATCACGGTATCTGCCGTGGAAGACAATTTTGCTGGCATGACGAAATTGTGCCATTATATGCTTTGTGATTTGATACATTCTGATGTCACAGATCTCTGGACTGGGGACTGCCCCCATACTTGCTCCTATTATTTGTTTGTAATATTTTCCGTCGAATTCAAAGTAATTGTTTTCCAAGACGCATTTCAGTAAGAAGTTTAGATCCTCAGGGTCCGGATATGGAATGTCTAATTGCGTTTTATTGGCCTGTGTGTAAGCCTCATTTACTGATGAGAGAAGTTCGTTGAATTCCATGTTTGTGTACATGCTCGTCACATCATAAGTAATTAATAATGCGTTTGTTGGCAATGTGAGGCCTTCGATTTTGGTGATAAAGTCCGTAGTGTCTTTGATATAAGTTGATTGTTTTTGTACAATGGGTACAAGAAAGTAATCGCAATATTGTCCTATTTTCCTCGTTGGCGTATCGCATTGCGAGATAATTGGTCTACCAGGTGGTAATTTCCTAATGCTGCACTGACCGTTTATTAGAGCATTGTAAATGTTTGCTGGTATTTTGTGGGTTTTCGGTAAAAGGTACAAATGCCCACATTTGAGTGAAGGTTTTTTGTCATTAAGAAATTTGTAAGTTTCTTTGTCCAGTGACCCATTTGAATGCATTGCGGCAAGTTTATTTTGAATGTTTTCATGCAGTTTGAGCATGTTGGGTTCAGATACTTGCATATAGTGTTTAGATTGCAGTTGGCTTTGTGCTTCTAAGACATACTGGTCTTTGTTCATGATGACAATTGTGTTGCTTTTATCTGCTTTTTTAATAACAATGTCGTTGTTATTTTTAAGAGATAAAATAGCTTCTCTTTCAGCATTTGAGATGTTTGATCTCTTTTTTGCAATTTCCAAAGAGGAAAGTTCCAATTTTGTTTTATCTATATATTCCTCGAGTTCGCTGCATGTAAATGGCGGTTTGTAGCCAGATTTTGTGTTAAAGGGGTGAATGGCATTGTCGTCTCCGGTATCAAAGTGGAATTTGCATCTGAGTTTCCTGGCAAATTCTTCAAAATCTTTGAGCAGCAGGCTTTTAGCATTGTCGCTTTTAGGCGTTGGAATAAATTTTAAGCCTTTGCTTAGAACTGAGAGTTCATGTTGGGATAAGTTGTATCTTGATAGATTTAGAACAAACTTTCCCCCTGTGGCCGTAGTTTCCTTGCAGTGAGCTTTAACTCCCCGTAAATAATTACGAGTGCGTTTAGCATTTTTGCATTGTTTACTCCGTCTATTTATTCGTCGAGCCATTCAAATAGAGGAGCAGTAGGTGGTAAATATATTGTATATAGCGAGGCGCTATAGATCAACAATGAGTATTTCGATGAGATAATGAATCCGTCTAATTATCAATAAGTGTTGATAGATTAGAGGATAAGAAGAGTATGTGGCTATAAGAAACCGATAGTCAGATTCCGATGATTCGTTATGGTCACGTGCAAGGGGCGGTGTTTGTTTAAGAGCTGGTCCAATGGGTGGCTAATGCACACCAATTTTATAGTAATTAAATCCTGTGGATCTTAAGCCGTCTGATATACATAGTGTCATAAAATGAGGCTAAAATAAAGATCCGTCTTAATATCATATGATGATAATAAGAGGATTAATATTTCACATGACTGTCCAAATCCTGAATGAATTCTTCCTGGTTTAAGCTGATCTGGTCCTTCAATATATCCTAGTATTCACAATCTGATATTCTCGTGGTTTTCTTGCATTGGTACAAAGTAATTGAATGAAGGGCACTATTGTATGTGTATACTTGAGCAAGCCGAAGTATTTGATTATAAGAGAAGCGTAAAAGACGATCTTTGAAGTAGCAGTTCAATCCTTTACAAACATGTGCTGATTTGGTAAAGGAAGTGCTGGTAATAAAATGTCTTAGAAGACAATAGAAGCAAAGAGTGTGGCCGGATTGTTGGATGACCAAATAAACCACACAAGTCGATCGCTGTCCAAGGGAGGGCGATGCACGGGATGATGCCGGTGGGACATTGTCCCTAGTCAAAGTGTGAAAATTAGCGACATCAATCAACCAAACTTGTAAGAGATTTATTAGGACCCGACACTCCAAACCACACTTTAAGTAGATATGTTTTTTGCATAGAGCAGATTAATATCTGATTTGAATTATGCAAGTAGTTGTAGAGTGTTTCGGCTATTAAGAAGCCTCATCAGGGGTCACGGACATAAATCATGGTGTTTGTTTTAGGTGAGACCGGATTATCTCGTCACCTATATTCTTGTGTTTGCTGTAAGCAATGATTGGTCCTTTGCAAGTTAAATGTAACCAGTAAACGTAAAGTTTTGCATTCTGGATTTCTAAGAATGGTGTTCCAATATTTTAGAATTCGTTTTTTCATCCTTTAACGCAAGGGTTAAATTTAGTAACCAGTACTGTAGGTCCTTTAACGCAAGGGTTAAATTTAGTAACCAGTACTGTAGGGTTACGTAATGACTGTTCTTTAGTCTTTTTGATGATGAGTTTTGATCGGTTTGTGTTGACCGTTTCCTTGATAATAGGATCAATTTCCGAAGTAGAGTAGCCTCGCTTTGATAAGTGCGTCTTGAAGTCATTAAGTGTTGCATGTAATATTTCAGGGTCAGTGGTGTTTCTTGCATGTCTAATGCATTCTCCTTTAATGAATCCTTTAAACACAGCTGGGCTATGAGCGCTCTGTCTGTGTAGATACTGAAAGTTATTTGTTGGTTTGATAAACGACTTGATATCAAGTTTGTTAAAATTTTGAAATTTCTGTCCTTTATAAACTGTAGTATCAAGGAAGTTGACAGCAGATGGAGAAATTTCAAATGTAAATCTTAGATGCTTGTGACAGTGATTGCCGATATTAAAGAATTCTTCTATCTCTGGTTGCGTTCCATTGAATATTATGAAACCGTCATCACGGTATCTGCCGTGGAAGACAATTTTGCTGGCATGACGAAATTGTGCCATTATATGCTTTGTGATTTGATACATTCTGATGTCACAGATCTCTGGACTGGGGACTGCCCCCATACTTGCTCCTATTATTTGTTTGTAATATTTTCCGTCGAATTCAAAGTAATTGTTTTCCAAGACGCATTTCAGTAAGAAGTTTAGATCCTCAGGGTCCGGATATGGAATGTCTAATTGCGTTTTATTGGCCTGTGTGTAAGCCTCATTTACTGATGAGAGAAGTTCGTTGAATTCCATGTTTGTGTACATGCTCGTCACATCATAAGTAATTAATAATGCGTTTGTTGGCAATGTGAGGCCTTCGATTTTGGTGATAAAGTCCGTAGTGTCTTTGATATAAGTTGATTGTTTTTGTACAATGGGTACAAGAAAGTAATCGCAATATTGTCCTATTTTCCTCGTTGGCGTATCGCATTGCGAGATAATTGGTCTACCAGGTGGTAATTTCCTAATGCTGCACTGACCGTTTATTAGAGCATTGTAAATGTTTGCTGGTATTTTGTGGGTTTTCGGTAAAAGGTACAAATGCCCACATTTGAGTGAAGGTTTTTTGTCATTAAGAAATTTGTAAGTTTCTTTGTCCAGTGACCCATTTGAATGCATTGCGGCAAGTTTATTTTGAATGTTTTCATGCAGTTTGAGCATGTTGGGTTCAGATACTTGCATATAGTGTTTAGATTGCAGTTGGCTTTGTGCTTCTAAGACATACTGGTCTTTGTTCATGATGACAATTGTGTTGCTTTTATCTGCTTTTTTAATAACAATGTCGTTGTTATTTTTAAGAGATAAAATAGCTTCTCTTTCAGCATTTGAGATGTTTGATCTCTTTTTTGCAATTTCCAAAGAGGAAAGTTCCAATTTTGTTTTATCTATATATTCCTCGAGTTCGCTGCATGTAAATGGCGGTTTGTAGCCAGATTTTGTGTTAAAGGGGTGAATGGCATTGTCGTCTCCGGTATCAAAGTGGAATTTGCATCTGAGTTTCCTGGCAAATTCTTCAAAATCTTTGAGCAGCAGGCTTTTAGCATTGTCGCTTTTAGGCGTTGGAATAAATTTTAAGCCTTTGCTTAGAACTGAGAGTTCATGTTGGGATAAGTTGTATCTTGATAGATTTAGAACAAACTTTCCCCCTGTGGCCGTAGTTTCCTTGCAGTGAGCTTTAACTCCCCGTAAATAATTACGAGTGCGTTTAGCATTTTTGCATTGTTTACTCCGTCTATTTATTCGTCGAGCCATTCAAATAGAGGAGCAGTAGGTGGTAAATATATTGTATATAGCGAGGCGCTATAGATCAACAATGAGTATTTCGATGAGATAATGAATCCGTCTAATTATCAATAAGTGTTGATAGATTAGAGGATAAGAAGAGTATGTGGCTATAAGAAACCGATAGTCAGATTCCGATGATTCGTTATGGTCACGTGCAAGGGGCGGTGTTTGTTTAAGAGCTGGTCCAATGGGTGGCTAATGCACACCAATTTTATAGTAATTAAATCCTGTGGATCTTAAGCCGTCTGATATACATAGTGTCATAAAATGAGGCTAAAATAAAGATCCGTCTTAATATCATATGATGATAATAAGAGGATTAATATTTCACATGACTGTCCAAATCCTGAATGAATTCTTCCTGGTTTAAGCTGATCTGGTCCTTCAATATATCCTAGTATTCACAATCTGATATTCTCGTGGTTTTCTTGCATTGGTACAAAGTAATTGAATGAAGGGCACTATTGTATGTGTATACTTGAGCAAGCCGAAGTATTTGATTATAAGAGAAGCGTAAAAGACGATCTTTGAAGTAGCAGTTCAATCCTTTACAAACATGTGCTGATTTGGTAAAGGAAGTGCTGGTAATAAAATGTCTTAGAAGACAATAGAAGCAAAGAGTGTGGCCGGATTGTTGGATGACCAAATAAACCACACAAGTCGATCGCTGTCCAAGGGAGGGCGATGCACGGGATGATGCCGGTGGGACATTGTCCCTAGTCAAAGTGTGAAAATTAGCGACATCAATCAACCAAACTTGTAAGAGATTTATTAGGACCCGACACTCCAAACCACACTTTAAGTAGATATGTTTTTTGCATAGAGCAGATTAATATCTGATTTGAATTATGCAAGTAGTTGTAGAGTGTTTCGGCTATTAAGAAGCCTCATCAGGGGTCACGGACATAAATCATGGTGTTTGTTTTAGGTGAGACCGGATTATCTCGTCACCTATATTCTTGTGTTTGCTGTAAGCAATGATTGGTTGAGAATAAATAAAGTTTTGCATTCTGGATTTCTAAGAATGGTGTTCCAATATTTTAGAATTCGTTTTTTCAGTCCTTTAACGCAAGGGTTAAATTTAGTAACCAGTACTGTAGGGTTACGTAATGACTGTTCTTTAGTCTTTTTGATGATGAGTTTTGATCGGTTTGTGTTGACCGTTTCCTTGATAATAGGATCAATTTCCGAAGTAGAGTAGCCTCGCTTTGATAAGTGCGTCTTGAAGTCATTAAGTGTTGCATGTAATATTTCAGGGTCAGTGGTGTTTCTTGCATGTCTAATGCATTCTCCTTTAATGAATCCTTTAAACACAGCTGGGCTATGAGCGCTCTGTCTGTGTAGATACTGAAAGTTATTTGTTGGTTTGATAAACGACTTGATATCAAGTTTGTTAAAATTTTGAAATTTCTGTCCTTTATAAACTGTAGTATCAAGGAAGTTGACAGCAGATGGAGAAATTTCAAATGTAAATCTTAGATGCTTGTGACAGTGATTGCCGATATTAAAGAATTCTTCTATCTCTGGTTGCGTTCCATTGAATATTATGAAACCGTCATCACGGTATCTGCCGTGGAAGACAATTTTGCTGGCATGACGAAATTGTGCCATTATATGCTTTGTGATTTGATACATTCTGATGTCACAGATCTCTGGACTGGGGACTGCCCCCATACTTGCTCCTATTATTTGTTTGTAATATTTTCCGTCGAATTCAAAGTAATTGTTTTCCAAGACGCATTTCAGTAAGAAGTTTAGATCCTCAGGGTCCGGATATGGAATGTCTAATTGCGTTTTATTGGCCTGTGTGTAAGCCTCATTTACTGATGAGAGAAGTTCGTTGAATTCCATGTTTGTGTACATGCTCGTCACATCATAAGTAATTAATAATGCGTTTGTTGGCAATGTGAGGCCTTCGATTTTGGTGATAAAGTCCGTAGTGTCTTTGATATAAGTTGATTGTTTTTGTACAATGGGTACAAGAAAGTAATCGCAATATTGTCCTATTTTCCTCGTTGGCGTATCGCATTGCGAGATAATTGGTCTACCAGGTGGTAATTTCCTAATGCTGCACTGACCGTTTATTAGAGCATTGTAAATGTTTGCTGGTATTTTGTGGGTTTTCGGTAAAAGGTACAAATGCCCACATTTGAGTGAAGGTTTTTTGTCATTAAGAAATTTGTAAGTTTCTTTGTCCAGTGACCCATTTGAATGCATTGCGGCAAGTTTATTTTGAATGTTTTCATGCAGTTTGAGCATGTTGGGTTCAGATACTTGCATATAGTGTTTAGATTGCAGTTGGCTTTGTGCTTCTAAGACATACTGGTCTTTGTTCATGATGACAATTGTGTTGCTTTTATCTGCTTTTTTAATAACAATGTCGTTGTTATTTTTAAGAGATAAAATAGCTTCTCTTTCAGCATTTGAGATGTTTGATCTCTTTTTTGCAATTTCCAAAGAGGAAAGTTCCAATTTTGTTTTATCTATATATTCCTCGAGTTCGCTGCATGTAAATGGCGGTTTGTAGCCAGATTTTGTGTTAAAGGGGTGAATGGCATTGTCGTCTCCGGTATCAAAGTGGAATTTGCATCTGAGTTTCCTGGCAAATTCTTCAAAATCTTTGAGCAGCAGGCTTTTAGCATTGTCGCTTTTAGGCGTTGGAATAAATTTTAAGCCTTTGCTTAGAACTGAGAGTTCATGTTGGGATAAGTTGTATCTTGATAGATTTAGAACAAACTTTCCCCCTGTGGCCGTAGTTTCCTTGCAGTGAGCTTTAACTCCCCGTAAATAATTACGAGTGCGTTTAGCATTTTTGCATTGTTTACTCCGTCTATTTATTCGTCGAGCCATTCAAATAGAGGAGCAGTAGGTGGTAAATATATTGTATATAGCGAGGCGCTATAGATCAACAATGAGTATTTCGATGAGATAATGAATCCGTCTAATTATCAATAAGTGTTGATAGATTAGAGGATAAGAAGAGTATGTGGCTATAAGAAACCGATAGTCAGATTCCGATGATTCGTTATGGTCACGTGCAAGGGGCGGTGTTTGTTTAAGAGCTGGTCCAATGGGTGGCTAATGCACACCAATTTTATAGTAATTAAATCCTGTGGATCTTAAGGGAAAAAGCCGTCTGATATACATAGTGTCATAAAATGAGGCTGTAATAGATTCGTCTTAATACAAATATGATGATAATAAGAGGATTATATATTCAACTGTCCAAATCCTGAAAAATTCTTCCTGGTTTAAGCTGATCTGGTCCTTCAATATATTTAGTATTCACAATCTGATATGACTCGTGGTTTTCTTGCATTGGTACAAAGTAATTGAATGAAGGGAATTTTGTGTAATACTTCTTATATTTATTTCAAACATTAATATTTTTGCTTTAAAAGAAAATATTTACATATCCTATGATTTGGTAAATAATAAAATGAGGAAGAAATGATGTTGATACTTACCATATTTACCAGAAATCAATTTTGATTTTCGACCTTATACTTCCAATATACATGTATGAAATTTGAGGCCTGGTTGGAATCTGTGGAAAATTGCACATCAATATATTCCTGTGATGAAATTTATACAGTTGTCACTGTAATGAATAAAATATTTATAAAATAACATGATTTTGTTTTTTGATGTTAATAAAATGATATAAAGTCATAATTGTGTCAATTAGGGGTAAATAAAGAAAAAATCCAAAATTTGTAATTAATTTGCATAGCTAATGAAAAGTAAATTGTTTGAGACTCTGATATACTAAATGATCTAACCCCTCCTAATAAGTGATGAAAGACACGGACATAAATCATTGTTTGTTTATAGCATTATCTGATATATTAAAGTTTTGTTTACAATTAATTCAGACAAGAGAAAATTAATACTTTTGATAACAAATCAAAAAATGATAGTCTTATACAGTACAACCATAATCTACATTATTGAATTTTCAGATTAATTTGTAAACAATTAAGAAATGTAAACCCCAAAATGTACACCACAATAAGTAGACTGAAAAGTTAATAAATGAAGCAAATGTACAGTCTGTCCGACAAAATATATCGGGTCAGGGTTGTTTCTTGCATGTCTAATGCTTCTTCTTATAATCCTGGGCTATATACTCAATAAAGTTAGTCAAATTAAGCATTTGATAAAGAAAACAGTCAAAAAAATTACCAAATTACATATCTTCTATGGCCAAATGTTTAAAAAGTTGACAGTCAAGGTTGGAATACAAATGTAATTCATGTAAATTGTACATGCAGATTCCAATAATTCAAGAAAACAAAATCAGAAAGGTCACAATAATTAAATTATATCATGTTGAAATTCTACATATTTGGTTAGCTAGTCTGGAAGACAAGTCTAAGCAGAAAATGAGTTGCAGAGAAAGTCACCATTATGGAATGAAAACACATACCTTTGTGATTAGCTACAATATACAAACAACCAAACTACAAACTGATCCCCCCGCAGTCAAAGGGAGGCAACAGAGGATCACATATTTACCGACATGATACGTCAATTCAAAGTAATTGACCTCCTTTCACATGAACACCACGAAACGAACAAGGGTCCGATATAAATTATTCGTTTTAGATACCTGTGTGTAAGTCATTTACGTATGAAGAAACGTTAATTCCAAAAATTAACACCGTCACATCATACAGTAATTAAAAGCACACATATACAGCAAATCATATAAATACACAATTACATTGTACATGTAAAATACATACATAAATTTATGAATACATACAAACATTTATTATAAGATCAATGATAATTAATTACCTTTCTTCCAAGTCAACTACACATTTTTTTACCAATTTCCATCCTCTGTACCCCCCCCCCCCCCCATCCCCCCCCCAATCTCTACAAAAGACCCAAAATCACCTCTAACCCTAATTCCACAGACAAATAATTCAAATTTTTGCTAATTTTTCTCTCGAAATGTCTTCAATATTCAAATAAATTGCTAAAAATAACTTTTCATGACTTTCACTTAGACTTTACTTATGAAAAAATGTTTGCTGGTATTTTAATGGGGGAAAAGTACCAATTAATTTCCCAGAACTTTATAAGGTTTTTTGCCCTCCAAGAAATTTGTAATTCCCGTTCAAACAAATCATTGGTATTATTTTGAAAGTTCGTTCTAAGCACTTTTCAATAGGTCAAATTTGCAGTTACTTACAGAGATCGGCAGTAAATGACACCCTGCCAAAAATATCAATCCCCACTCCTACAATCTCCCATGGTATTTCTAGAATTTTTGTTATTATCCTCATTTATTTCAAACATTAATATTTTTTTTAAAATGAAAATATTTCATCTTTCAATTCAGATCAGGTAAAGCCTACCCATTTATTACTCTGCTTCATCTTGTTCAACCAGGAAATGATGTCAAAATCTGGGTCTTTGGTGCTCTTTTTCCTTTAAGCCGTCTGATATACATAGTGTCATAAAATGAGGCTAAAATAAAGATCTGTCTTAATATCATATGATGATAATAAGAGGATTAGTATTTCACATGACTGTCCAAATCTTGAATGAATTCTTCCTGGTTTAAGCTGATCTGGTCCTTCAATATATCCTAGTATTCACAATCTGATATTCTCGTGGTTTTCTTGCATTGGTACAAAGTAATTGAATGAAAGGCACTATTGTATGTGTATACTTGAGCAAGCCGAAGTATTTGATTATAAGAGAATAAAAGACGATCTTTGAAGTAGCAGTTCAATCCTTTACAAACATGTGCTGATTTGGTAAAGGAAGTGCTGGTAATAAAATGTCTTAGAAGACAATAGAAGCAAAGAGTGTGGCCGGATTGTTGGATGACCAAATAAACCACACAAGTCGATCGCTGTCCAAGGGAGGGCGATGCACGGGATGATGCCGGTGGGTTGTCCCTAGTCAAAGTGTGAAAATTAGCGACATCAATCAACCAAACTTGTAAGAGATTTATTAGGACCCGACACTCCAAACCACACTTTAAGTAGATATGTTTTTTGCATAGAGCAGATTAATATCTGATTTGAATTATGCAAGTAGTTGTAGAGTGTTTCGGCTATTAAGAAGCCTCATCAGGGGTCACGGACATAAATCATGGTGTTTGTTTTAGGTGAGACCGGATTATCTCGTCACCTATATTCTTGTGTTTGCTGTAAGCAATGATTGGTTGAGAATTAAATAAAGTTTTGCATTCTGGATTTCTAAGAATGGTGTTCCAATATTTTAGAATTCGTTTTTTCAGTCCTTTAACGCAAGGGTTAAATTTAGTAACCAGTACTGTAGGGTTACGTAATGACTGTTCTTTAGTCTTTTTGATGATGAGTTTTGATCGGTTTGTGTTGACCGTTTCCTTGATAATAGGATCAATTTCCGAAGTAGAGTAGCCTCGCTTTGATAAGTGCGTCTTGAAGTCATTAAGTGTTGCATGTAATATTTCAGGGTCAGTGGTGTTTCTTGCATGTCTAATGCATTCTCCTTTAATGAATCCTTTAAACACAGCTGGGCTATGAGCGCTCTGTCTGTGTAGATACTGAAAGTTATTTGTTGGTTTGATAAACGACTTGATATCAAGTTTGTTAAAATTTTGAAATTTCTGTCCTTTATAAACTGTAGTATCAAGGAAGTTGACAGCAGATGGAGAAATTTCAAATGTAAATCTTAGATGCTTGTGACAGTGATTGCCGATATTAAAAAATTCTTCTATCCCTGGTTGCGTTCCATTGAATATTATGAAACCGTGTGAAAATTAGCGACATCAATCAACCAAACTTGTAAGAGATTTATTAGGACCCGACACTCCAAACCACACTTTAAGTAGATATGTTTTTTGCATAGAGCAGATTAATATCTGATTTGAATTATGCAAGTAGTTGTAGAGTGTTTCGGCTATAAAGAAGCCTCATCAGGGGTCACGGACATAAATCATGGTGTTTGTTTTAGGTGAGACCGGATTATCTCGTCACCTATATTCTTGTGTTTGCTGTAAGCAATGATTGGTTGAGAATTAAATAAAGTTTTGCATTCTGGATTTCTAAGAATGGTGTTCCAATATTTTAGAATTCGTTTTTTCAGTCCTTTAACGCAAGGGTTAAATTTAGTAACCAGTACTGTAGGGTTACGTAATGACTGTTCTTTAGTCTTTTTGATGATGAGTTTTGATCGGTTTGTGTTGACCGTTTCCTTGATAATAGGATCAATTTCCGAAGTAGAGTAGCCTCGCTTTGATAAGTGCGTCTTGAAGTCATTAAGTGTTGCATGTAATATTTCAGGGTCAGTGGTGTTTCTTGCATGTCTAATGCATTCTCCTTTAATGAATCCCTTAAACACAGCTTACAAATTGCATGAAAACATTCAAAATAAACTTGCCGAAATGCATTCAAATGGGTCACTGGACAAAGAAACTTACAAATTTCTAAATGACAAAAAACCTTCACTCAGATGTGGGCATTTATACCTTTTACCGAAAACCCACAAAATACCAGCAAACATTTACAATGCTCTAATAAACGGCCAGTGCAGCATTAGGAAATTACCACCTGGTAGACCAATTATCTCGCAATGCGATACGCCAACGAGGAAAATAGGACAATATTGCGATTACTTTCTTGTACCCATTGTACAAAAACAATCAACTTATATCAAAGACACTACGGACTTTATCACCAAAATCGAAGGCCTCACATTGCCAACAAACGCATTATTAATTACTTATGATGTGACGAGCATGTACACAAACATGGAATTCAACGAACTTCTCTCATCAGTAAATGAGGCTTACACACAGGCCAATAAAACGCAATTAGACATTCCATATCCGGACCCTGAGGATCTAAACTTCTTACTGAAATGCGTCTTGGAAAACAATTACTTTGAATTCGATGGAAAATATTACAAACAAGTAATAGGAGCAAGTATGGGGGCAGTCCCCAGTCCAGAGATCTGTGACATCAGAATGTATCAAATCACAAAGCATATAATGGCACAATTTCGTCATGCCAGCAAAATTGTCTTCCACGGCAGATACCGTGATGACGGTTTCATAATATTCAATGGAACGCAACCAGAGATAGAAGAATTCTTTAATATCGGCAATCACTGTCACAAGCATCTAAGATTTACATTTGAAATTTCTCCATCTGCTGTCAACTTCCTTGATACTACAGTTTATAAAGGACAGAAATTTCAAAATTTTAACAAACTTGATATCAAGTCGTTTATCAAACCAACAAATAACTTTCAGTATCTACACAGACAGAGCGCTCATAGCCCAGCTGTGTTTAAAGGATTCATTAAAGGAGAATGCATTAGACATGCAAGAAATACCACTGACCCTGAAATATTACATGCAACACTTAATGACTTCAAGACGCACTTATCAAAGCGAGGTTACTCTACTTTGGAAATTGATCCTATTATCAAGGAAACGGTCAACACAAACCGATCAAAACTCATCATCAAAAAGACTAAAGAACATTCATTACGTAACCCTACAGTACTGGTTACTAAATTTAACCCTTGCGTTAAAGGACTGAAAAAACGAATTCTGAAATATTGGAACACCATTCTTAGAAATCCAGAATGCAAAACTTTATTTCATTCTCAACCAATCATAGCTTACAGCAAACACAAGAATATAGGTGACGAAATAATCCGGTCTCACCTAAAACAAACACCATGATTTATGTCCGTGACCCCTGATGAGGCTTCTTAATAGCCGAAACACTCTACAACTACTTGCATAATTCAAATCAGATATTAATCTGCTCTATGCAAAAATCATATCTACTAGAAGTGTGGTTTGGAGTGTCGGGTCCTAATAAATCTCTTACAAGTTTGGTTGATTGATGTCGCTAATTTTCACACTGTGGTTGGAGTGTCGGGTCCTAATAAATCTCTTACAAGTTTGGTTGATTGATGTCGCTAATTTTCACACTTTGACTAGGGACAATGTCCCACCGGCATCATCCCGTGCATCGCCCTCCCTTGGACAGCGATCGACTTGTGTGGTTTATTTGGTCATCCAACAATCCGGCCACACTCTTTGCTTCTATTGTCTTCTAAGACATTTTATTACCAGCACTTCCTTTACCAAATCAGCACATGTTTGTAAAGGATTGAGCTGTGACTTTTTAAAGATCGTCTTTTACGCTTCTCTTATAATCAAATACTTCGACTTGCGCAAGTATACACATACAATAGTGCCCTTCCAAACGTTTTACCAGGCAAGAAAACCACGAGAATATCAGACTGTGAATACAAGGATATATTGAAGGACCAGATCAACATAAACCAGGAAGAATTCATTTAGGATTTGGACAGTTATGTGAAATATTAATCCTCTTATTATCATCATATGATATTAAGACGGATCTTTATTTTAGCCTCATTTTATGACACTATGTATATCAGACGACTTAAGATCCACAGGATTTAATTACCATAAAATTGGTGTGCATTAGCCATCCATTGGACCAGCTCTTAAACAAACACCGCCCCTTGCACGTGACCTTAACGAATCACCGGAATCTGACTATCGGCTTCTTAAGCCACATACTCTTCTTATCCTCTAATCTATCAACACTTATTGATAATTAGACGGATTCATTATTTCATCAAAATACTCACTGTTGATCTATAGCGCCTCGCTATATACAATATATTTACCACCTACTGCTCCTCTATTTGAATGGCTCGACGAATAAATAGACGGAGTAAACAATGCAAAAATGCTAAACGCACTCGTAATTATCTACGGGGAGTTAAAGCTCACTGCAAGGAAACTACGGCCACAGGGGGAAAGTTTGTTCTAAATCTTTCAAGATACAACTTATCCCAACATGAACTCTCAGTTCTAAGCAAAGGCTTAAAATTTATTCCAACGCCTAAAAGCGACAATGCTAAAAGCCTGCTGCTCAAAGATTTTGAAGAATTTGCCAGGAAAACTCAGATGCAAATTCCACTTTGATACCGGAGACGACAATGCCATTCACCCCTTTAACACAAAATCTGGCTACAAACCGCCATTTACATGCAGCGAACTCGAGGAATATATAGATAAAACAAAATTGGAACTTTCCTCTTTGGAAATTGCAAAAAAGAGATCAAACATCTCAAATGCTGAAAGAGAAGCTATTTTATCTCTTAAAAATAACAACGACATTGTTATTAAAAAAGCAGATAAAAGCAACACAATTGTCATCATGAACAAAGACCAGTATGTCTTAGAAGCACAAAGCCAACTGCAATCTAAACACTATATGCAAGTATCTGAACCCAACATGCTCAAACTGCATGAAAACATTCAAAATAAACTTGCCGCAATGCATTCAAATGGGTCACTGGACAAAGAAACTTACAAATTTCTTAATGACAAAAAACCTTCACTCAAATGTGGGCATTTATACCTTTTACCGAAAACCCACAAAATACCAGCAAACATTTACAATGCTCTAATAAACGGTCAGTGCAGCATTAGGAAATTACCACCTGGTAGACCAATTATCTCGCAATGCGATACGCCAACGAGGAAAATAGGACAATATTGCGATTACTTTCTTGTACCCATTGTACAAAAACAATCAACTTATATCAAAGACACTACGGACTTTATCACCAAAATCGAAGGCCTCACATTGCCAACAAACGCATTATTAATTACTTATGATGTGACGAGCATGTACACAAACATGGAATTCAACGAACTTCTCTCATCAGTAAATGAGGCTTACACACAGGCCAATAAAACGCAATTAGACATTCCATATCCGGACCCTGAGGATCTAAACTTCTTACTGAAATGCGTCTTGGAAAACAATTACTTTGAATTCGACGGAAAATATTACAAACAAATAATAGGAGCAAGTATGGGGGCAGTCCCCAGTCCAGAGATCTGTGACATCAGAATGTATCAAATCACAAAGCATATAATGGCACAATTTCGTCATGCCAGCAAAATTGTCTTCCACGGCAGATACCGTGATGACGGTTTCATAATATTCAATGGAACGCAACCAGAGATAGAAGAATTCTTTAATATCGGCAATCACTGTCACAAGCATCTAAGATTTACATTTGAAATTTCTCCATCTGCTGTCAACTTCCTTGATACTACAGTTTATAAAGGACAGAAATTTCAAAATTTTAACAAATTTGATATCAAGTCGTTTATCAAACCAACAAATAACTTTCAGTATCTACACAGACAGAGCGCTCATAGCCCAGCTGTGTTTAAAGGATTCATTAAAGGAGAATGCATTAGACATGCAAGAAACACCACTGACCCTGAAATATTACATGCAACACTTAATGACTTCAAGACGCACTTATCAAAGCGAGGTTACTCTACTTCGGAAATTGATCCTATTATCAAGGAAACGGTCAACACAAACCGATCAAAACTCATCATCAAAAAGACTAAAGAACAGTCATTACGTAACCCTACAGTACTGGTTACTAAATTTAACCCTTGCGTTAAAGGACTGAAAAAACGAATTCTAAAATATTGGAACACCATTCTTAGAAATCCAGAATGCAAAACTTTATTTCATTCTCAACCAATCATAGCTTACAGCAAACACAAGAATATAGGTGACAAGATAACCTGGTCTCACCTAATACTAACACCATGATTTATGTCCGTGACCCCTGATGAGGCTTCTTAATAACCAAAACACTCTACAAATACTTGCATAATTCAAATCAGATATTAATCTGCTCTATTACCACACAAAAAACATATCTACTTAAAGTGTGGAAAACAGACTGAAATCTCTATATCTAAACATAATTACTAATAGGTTTTAAATAGCTTCAGAGTGTTCTTTTAAATTATATATGTTTTGTACTTCAAATGAAAGTTTGATGATGACTGGGCTGTCCAATGGTTCTTGAGAGAAAAGTTTTTTTTAGCAACCACTACTTTTGTTTTTATCTCACCTTATTTAAAGGTAACAAATCTATGTGTAGTACAAATGAGAGCACTTGGGCCAAGGATACACTGTGCAAATTTTGATAAATATTGGCCAATGGGTTCTTGAGAAGGGCTCATATTCCAAAAAGTTGATGCACACCACACAAATGGCTAAAGCACTGGCTCTTTGAGTCTTAGGCCATCCTTAAAAAATTGTTTGTTTGGAATTGCCGCCTGAAGGGTTTCAGATACAGGAGGGAGGGAGGGAAATTAATATTTTTTTTTTGAATTGAAGATAAATTTTAATTTTTTGATAAAAATCTCAGTAAAGAGTAAATACATTTTCTGACTTAAAAAAAAAAAGTATCTACCATCAACAAAAATCCTAATTTTACATATATCTGACACTATATTTCAGTGTTTTGTATGGTGTATGTGATATATGTAATGGGCAAAAAAAAAATGATTAGATAAAAAAAATCTTCCTACTTTTGGTCAATAAAATTTGTTCAGGAGGGGGCATTTCAATGAGGTGGGAGGCAATTCCAAACAAACTATAATTTTATTTTGGCCTTAGACTCAGAAGAGCAAAAAAATGTCTGGAAAAGCTAACTTTGATGGAATAACAATGACAGATTGACAGAATGAGGCATGGAAAAAAGGTGACAATATTGCCTTGCATTTTTTATGTTGGAGGCATAAAAAATGATGACAATTTCCCAAAGTACTTTTGATTTTTTCAGTGGGAAAATTTGTATACACTACACTTACCCACAATGACTGCTGAGTTAGGGTTGATGGCAGCTGACCGGGTGTGCGGTGTAGACTTTGGGTCACATGATCTCTGACGGCCAGATCCCAGCACAGAGGTAGAACCACTACAGTATAAAGTTAATACTTCATGTTTATGAACATTAACTTTAAAAAACATTTAAATGTTTTGCAAAGATTTACAACTTT
>NW_026934309.1:0-6044 GCF_032062105.1 Saccostrea cuccullata
AATCAGAAACCCCCTTGAGCCTCTGGCCCTAGGGACTTACACTTTTGACAAATCCTGCTTTGTGTGTATTTTGAAATTACCTCTGTACATGTTTTTATGTCTCAGTGGACAGTTTCTTGATGTTCTTGAACAGATTTTCTTATTTGTTTGTGATCCTGACATCATCCTGTAGATGATAGATTGTCCAAATCTCTGTACCACTACTGTGATTCAATATATTAGGGGTATGACGGGCGACTGGCATACAGCACCAGAATATTGATGTAAAATAACATTCCTGTAGAGACCTGAAAGTCAAGGCTCAGTCTTAAAAGTTAATCAATATGAAGGCAAAAGTTGTACAACATTTGTAAATGATAAAACCATTTATGTAATATCTTATAGTGATCAAGATCTAGTAATTACTCAGTCCTTTTGTTGCTAGCTAGATCTATCAAGATCAAATCAATGATATGATTAAAATTCTGAATCATCTTTAATTTAAACTTACTTTTCCCTCTTCTTTATGTAGAAAATGAAGAATTTTCATGGAAAAATTTGAAATCAATCATGTCAAAAGTGAACTGAATGCAGTTTAAAATATATATATTACATGTACTGAGTTTACCTAAAAATTCTCAATACACCTTTAATTACCAAGCTACAATATCATTGTAAAGGATCATTAACAGACTCATTTTATACCTCAAATTTTAGAATTCTGTTAAGGAACTTTTCATTTACTAAATTTTGACTTTTATAAAATGTGTGAACTAGCTAGCATAAAAGTATCATTTAAATTACTAGACAACAGCTAGCTTGTATATAAATTTGCATAAGAAAAGTCACATGTCAAACTAAAATATGTGAAAAGTATAATTATTTGGTGTAGATGTTATTCATCATTATCAAAGGTTAAATCTTTAAAATTTGTCTCTAAGTGTCAGAACTTGTCCCTCCAGTATATTGCTATAAAATAACTTTTAATACCCAATTTAAGTAAAGTTTACTAAACAAATTTTCAAAATTAAATTGTATGTGTGTATTTGAACAGGATTTGAACATGTTAAATTAGTAATCAGTTGGCCATATAAATATTGTAATATTCAGTGCTTTGCAAAAGATTATTTTTCCTCTTATTTATTAAATGTTCATGATGATAACTACTAGCACATACATTTATTTATCACAAAAATTATAAAACAGGTACACAGATTCAGGTGGGGAGGTGGGGATTTAGACACTAGCTCCCTCTAAAACACACACAATTGCAAAAAAAGTTTTAGATATGATGCGTATAGTTATGTTCCCCAAACGAAGTTGGGGAACATATGTTTTAACTATGTTTTATTATTAAGGTCTTTCGTCTTCAGCGGAAGACCTTACTGTTATTCTTAGGTTTCTTTTCCACTATTTTTATTAGGTCTTCCGTCTTCAGCGGAAGACCTTACTGTTATTCTTAGGTTTCTTTTCCACTATTTTTATTAGGTCTTCCGTCTCCAACGAAAACCTACTTGTTATTCTTCGGTTTCTTTTTCCTATTATTATTATTATTATTATTATTATTATTTTTCTTACCTATTTTTTGCACGCGATTTCTCGTAAACTACTGGACAGATTCTCATGAAACTTTGAAATCTGATAGGTACTGATCTGAACCTTATTGGAAATTTTTTTCGTCGATGACGTCACTTCCGGTCGTGAGATATAGACAATTTTCTGATTTTAAAATGCAATTTTGTCTTGATTTAGTAGCGAAAACTGCTTTAGATATGAACTGAAGATTAAATGGAGATGATAGGTCATGACTTATAGCGTTGCAGAATCGCCTTTTCGTGTGACGTCAATACTTCCGGTCGAAACCGGAAGCGAATTTAAAAAACGTAATTTTTCAACTTTTCTTTTTTAATATTTTGGTTTTAGAATTGAATAGAGACCCTTTTGCAGAAGCCAAATATGTCATTTGTTTGAAAATCGAAAAAGCCAATCTCGAGATATTTGCATTTGAAAACGCGAAGCGGCGATCCCGATGGCCGAATGGTTAGCGCGTTGGATTGTCACGCGGGCGACCCGGGTTCGATCCCGCTTGTGACTCAAAAATTTTATCACTTTTTCTGCTCGATTTTTCGATTTTTATTAATTTTAGACCATTTGCAACAACATATTTTCAACTTTTAAGCATATCTTACGTAATAAGGGGTCACAAAGGGCCAGAATGCTAAATATTTCGACGCTCCACATCTTGAAAAGGGGGAATATTTTGATAAGCAATATTAAACAAAAGTTGGTCAGAATAATGTTCTCAACAATATGCATACTTTGAATTTTTGTAAAATGGCCCCATTAAGGACTTGAAGGGGTGGCCCCGAAATATTTATATGAATCGTATCTCCACAATGAAAAGAAATCTCTGAATAGGTGTTGAACAAAAAGTCTTTGAAATCACAAGACCTTTCATTTGATATCAAGAAAAAGGAGCTGACCCCTCAAATTAGGGGCTCAGAGGGGCAAAAAGTCTTTCATCTTTAACTCTTAAATGATCAATATTTTGTGATACATTATAAAAGCAAAGGTATTAATCTTAACGATTTGCAACAATATATCATACAATAAGGACCATATGTTACGTAATAAGGGGTCACAAGGGGCAAGAATTTCAGATCTTTGACGCTTTATATCTCAAAAAGGAGGAATATTTTGATAAGCAATATTGAACAAAAGTTGGTCAGAATAATATTCTCAACAATATGCATACTTTGAATTTTTGTAAAATGGCCCCATTAAGGACTTGTAAGGGTGGCCCCTAAATATTTTTAGCATATCTCCACAACGAAAAGAAATCTCTGAATAAGTGTTGAACAAAAAAGCTCAAAATCACAATGATATCAAGAAATCTCTGAATAGGTGTCTTTGAACAAAAAGATCAATATTTTGTTAAATCACAAAAGTATTTATTTTAACGATTTGCAACAATATGTGATACTATTAAGAGAATATATTACAAGTCACAAGAGAATGGTCTGACCCCTCAAATTAGGGGCTCAGAGGGGCCAAAAATCTTTCATATTTAACTCTTAAATAATCAATATTTTGTGATACATTTTAGAAGCAAAGGTATTCATCTTAACGATTTGCAACAATATATGATACAATAAGGACTAAATGTTACATAATTAGGGGTCACAAGGGGCCAGAATGTTAGATCTTTGACGCTTTATGTCTCAGAAAGGGGGAATATTTTGATAAGCAATATTGAACAAAAGTTGGTCAGAATAATGTTCTCAACAATATGCATACTTTGAATTTTTGTAAAATGGCCCCATTAAGGACTTGTAGGGGTGGCCCCTAAATATTTAAATGAATCATATCTCCACAATGAAAAGAAATCTCTGAATAGGTGTTGAACAAAAAGTCTTTGAAATCACAAGACCTTTCATTTGATATCAAGAGAAATGGTCTGACCCCTCAAATTAGGGGCTCAGAGGGGCCAAAAATCTTTCATATTTAACTCTTAAATGATCAATATTTTGTGATACATTTTAGAAGCAAAGGTATTCATCTTAACGATTTGCAACAATATATGACACATTAAGGACCATATGTTACGTAATTCAGGGTGGCGGAGCAACTTTCAAATCTTAACACTTTATATTTCAAAAATGGGGAATATTTTGATAAGCAATATTGAACAAAAGATGGTCAGAATAATATTCTAAACAATATGCATACTTTGAATTTAGAAAATGGCCCCATTAAGGACTTGTAGGAGTGGCCCTTAAAGATTTCCATTTAGCATATCTCCACAACGAATAGAAATCTCTAGAATAAGTGTTGAACAAAAAAATCTTCAAAATTACAGACCTTTCATTTGATATCAAGAAAGGGGCTGACACCTTAAAATAGGGGCTTAAAGGGGCCAAAAGTCTTGCATCTGTACCTCTTTAATGATCAATATTTTCGGGATACATACAGAAGCAAAGATACATCTTTAAAAAGTTGCAACAATATAATATAAAATTTTGGCCATATCTTACGAAATAAGGGGTCGCAATGGGGCCAAAAATGCTATTTTTGTCATGCTTTAAGTCTTGAAAGGAGGGGGGTATTTTTATAAGCCATATTGAACAAAAGATGTTCAGAAAATCGTGATAAAAATGAGAAACGTTAAATTCATTGAAGGAAAACTTAATGTCATTCTCTTTTAACGAATATCTCAGTCAAAATCACATCTCATCTTATCGAGAAATTCAACAGAAGACCTACTCGTTGCTCGCAACAAGATGTCATCTAGTTATTATTATTATTGTTTTTTTTCTTACCGATTTTGTGCACGCGAGTTCTCGAAAACGGCTCGCTCGATTTTCATGAAACTTTCAGGACTGATAGAGCATGTAAAAAACTAGATATATATTTTTTTGTTTTGATGACGTCACTTCCGGTTTCTATTGCGTTTTAGTGATTTTCAGAGGGTCACTTTGTCCGGCAGTTTTCTGAAAAACCACTCAACACAGAAGCATGAAATTTTCAGTGATGCTAGAGCAACCTTTGGAGAAGTGAATTTCGTATATCACAACCACCGGAAATACGAAGTGTCGACGCTCGCTATGGCCCGAAAATAGTCCTACCAAGAATTTCAAAATTTTTAACACCTTTTCTACGATAACTTTTTGCCTAGAAATATTTTGTTAAAACATGTAGAACAAAAGAAGTGTAGAATTGCATGATCTTTCAAATGATATCCAAGAAAAGGGCTGGCCCCTAAAATAAAGGATCCAGAGGGGCCAAAACGTTTTATCTGATATCTCAAAAAGTCTTGACAATTTGTTATGCATCATAGAAGGGAAGTTGTTCAAAATAAAAAATAGCAGAGGCAGAGATCATTTAAAGTCGTTAAAATACCGTCACTTCCGGTCAGGCCGGAAGTATTTGTAAATGGCTCGTTTTTTCGCACACATAACCGTAAATGTTCTATCAATCTCGATATCATCTTCTTCAGAATTAGACGGAAGACTTATTTGTTGCTTTGCAACAAGCTCGTCTAGTTATTATTATTGTTTTTTTTCTTACCGATTTTGTGCGCGCGAGTTCTCGAGAACGGGTCGATCGATTTTCATGAAACTTTCAGGTCTGATAGAACATGAAAAAATCTAGATATATATTTTTTTATTTTGATGACGTCACTTCCGGTTCGGAGTTTTCTGCGATTTAGTGATTTTTAGAGGGTCACTTTGTCCGGCAGTTTTCTCAAAAAGTACTTAACACAGAAGCATGATATTTTCAGTGATGCTAGAGCAAACTTTGGAGAAGTGCCTTTTGTATATCACAACTACCGGAAGTACGACGCACCGGCGCTCGCTATGGGCCGAAAATAGTCCTATCATGACTTTTAAAATTTTTAACGCCTTTTCTATATAGAACAAAAGAAGTGTAGAATTACACGATCTTTCAATTGATATCTCAAAAAAAGGGCTGACCCCTAAAATTAGGGATTTAGAGGGGCCAGCAGTATTTTCCTGATATCTCAAAAAGTATTGACAATTTGTTGAGCATCATAGAAGAAAAGTTGTTCAGAATAACAAATAGCAGATGCGGAGATCATTTAAAGTAGTAAAGATGGCGTCACTTCCGGTCAGACCGGAAGTGTTTGTAAATGGCTCGTTTTTGCACACATCACCATAAATGTCTAACAATCTCGATCTCATCATCTTCAGAATTAGACGGAAGACTTATTTGTTGCTTTGCAACAAGCTGGTCTAGTAAAAATTAACTTCTTTTAACTTTCTGAGCATAAATCTCTTGAAATACCACTATTCATTCTGACTTTTAACCTGTCTGTATGACCTCTGACCTTGACCTAAAGTTCATGTCCATGTTCTTAGGAAACAACACAACATTGTTTATTCTATAACCCACCGCTAATACCTGGTATTAAAAAAAAAAAATCAAGAATATTCTCCTAAACTCCTTTTAAGTAGAGGCTCAATTAACAAAAAAATGACCTTGACCTTTGACCGTGACCTTTAACCTTGACCTTTAATTTTTACCTTGACCTTTAACCTTAATTC
>NW_026934310.1:0-6012 GCF_032062105.1 Saccostrea cuccullata
AAATAAAAAAAATTTATTAATTCTAATGCAATCCATGCATTTTGTTTGTTGTTTCGTCTTTTTTTTTAATTTTGTTACATAAAATCGTCACGGAGCATTGTATTTTTGCGTCGCTCTATTATGACGTCACAATCAAAAATTTCAAGCTCGTTAATGCTCGTTTTACTGCTTCAAACATCAGTGCATTACCCAATGAGTGTTTTACAAAACAATTGCATTAGAATTTAAATTTAATTATAAATATTTGAAACATTTCTCTGTATAACGCTTTGTCAAAGCAATAAGAACGCGATATTCTCTGTCTTATAAATTACTATTTTTTTTCTGTTGACGTTACGCTTTTTTTTTTTTTGGACGATGGAAAAACCCCTTTTTCATTCGCAGATATTTTTTTTAGTTTTATGTTTAAAAGAATATGTCCAAGACAAAAATTGGTAAAAATTTTCCTTGTTTTGAATATAGTAATTTTATCGGGAAAATTCGCATATAAGATAAAGATTTGTTTATTTTAAACAAGCCGAAATTCGGTATATTTAATGAAGTTTGACTGCTTTTTTGCAGGCAAATGCATATTTCAATCATTTTTTGATATTTAAACGACCTTACACAAAAAAGTTTTCTTCACAAAGAAAATTCAAAATTTTCTCTAGTTTTCAAAAATGTCAATATTTTTAGTTATTCTATGTCGTTATATCACCCCAGCGGTTTTCCCTCTGCGAGTATAAAAATGCGTCAAAAGGCGCACTTGGCCGTTAAGGGGTTAATACCCTGAGGTAGATCAAAACAAGTGAAAATGCATTTCTACTTTAACATATGTGACCAGAATATTTTAAAAAATTTATACATTTTCACTATATAATCAAGAGAGCCATTAACACCAGAATCCCTGACCCTGGGGGCCCTGGAATTCACAATCTTGAAAGAGGCACTCTTGGTCATTATAACTATATACTTGGTTTGTTTGTTTTAAAACCCAGGAGCAGAGGAGAAGACTTTTAAAGAAACAAGCTAATTCAAAAATTCGTGTCCCCCGCTTAGGGAAAAATGGCTCCCCTGACTGAATTTGTAGAATTATTAAATGTATACATGTATACTGAAGGAAATAAAATACATGTATGTCAATATGCATATAAAGATTTGATTGCTTATTCTTTATTATGTGTATAGAAGATTTTTTCATATGGAATATTTATCACCTGTAATGATGATTTTATAACCTAAATTTTTCATTTCACATGTTGAATACTATATTTGAAAAAAAAAAAAAAGTATTTAAAAAAAAAAAAAAAAAAAGAACGGTCTGACCGAGATTCGATCCCGGGACCTTATACATTTGAAGCGAGAGACATAACCGCTTGACCACGGAGTCGCTTTACCTGGAGTGAAGTATATGCAGAACTGAAGTAACATACATGTCTATATTCATTTTTCATGTTCGGTTTTCCAAAATTTTACACAATCCATGGTGTTTGATTTATTTAGCCTTTATTAAACAGTTCTAATAGATGTAATAAGAACATAAAGTCCCCCGAGAACCTGTTTTATACGTAATAACTCTCCTCATGCCCCTGCGCTAAAAATAGCGACAGTAATACTATAAATACTAATAAAACAATCGGGGCGGGGCCTTTTGAGAGGGGGGGGGAAAGTCCTGGGGAGTTTTGGTATAAAATTACATTGCATAAGCTTTAAAATCTTCTTGAAATATCGCCCGGAAATGATAGTGTTACACACAGACAGAATGTATTAATTTACGACCTTGAACTTTGTCCTTTTGAACTCAAAATCAATAGGGCTTCTTTAGGCCACAGGGAGTTGTTATGTAAAATTTATTGCAATATCAAATGGTTCTGAGATATGTGTGGAAACGAAAGTGTTTTAACAGACAGAATTTGCTTATTTATGACCTTGCCTTTACCTTTTGACCTAAAGTCAAAGGGGTTTTTTAGTCCATAGGGAGTTGCTATGCTAAATTTATTGCAAAAGCTCAAAGGGTTCTCGAGATATCGTGTGGAAACGAAAGCGTTACAGCAGACAGAAAGACGGACGGGCGGGCAACCAAAAACAAAAACCCAATTAACCCCCCTTTTTGGGGGACAAATTTTTTTTTCATTCCTTTAGCCCCCCCTAGCACAAGCTAGAACCCCTGATCCTGGGACCATGAAATTCATAATTTTGGAAGGGCAGCCATATTAACTTAGCTATGCACTTGGTTAGTTTGTTTAAAGCCAAGGAGCAAAAAAGAGGAATTTCAAAGAAATAATGCATTTTCACTATATAATCTATTTTGCGCCACCCTAGCTCTAGAACCCCCTGACCCTGAGGCCATGAATTTCACAATTTTGGTAGATGACTCAATGCTGATTACAATCATGCAAACAGTTTGACTGCTTGATGTCTAGGAGAAAAGGAAAAATTTTAAGTTTCCCTGAAAGGGTTTTGGCCCAACTCCCCAGGCCCGGGGGGGGGGGGGGGGGGGGGGGGGCAGGGACCATGACATTCACAATTTTCGTTCCCCTTTACCCATAGATGCTTTGTGCTAAAACGGGTTTGCATTGGTTCAGTGGTTTTAAAGAAGCTGAAAATGTTCAAATGTTAACGAACGACGCCGGAAAAAAACGGATAGAAAAAAAAAAAAAAAAAAAAAAAAAAAAAAATTGTATTGATGTTTAAAATTTACTATAACATTGTGACGTATCTAAGTTTTCCATACAGTATTTAATAGTGTAAAATTAAAATCAAATAAAACAAAATGCATTAACCTTAAATGAAGGATATGGAGATAACGATTCAGTATTCAATATCAAAATCCATAAAACAATACAAAATGGAGCAGAGCAAACCGGGCCTCCAAAACGTCAGAGGTTGGATCTGGTGCTATGGAGGAGTGAGCACCCCTGCCGGCCGGTCACACCCGACGTTTGCTCTTTTTCATGATCGGGAAAAAACGGAAAAATCCGTCGTCAACTCAGTGTACAAATAATGAACTAAGAATTAGTATGAATAATGTCAGACACCATTTGACTCAATGATGAATTGTATTTCTTCAAGGTATGGTATCGACCATAGAACTTGATGAAATGATGACTTTAAACGATACTGCTGATAGTCTTGTTTCATCAACTTGTTTTTCATTGATTTACCTCGTTTTTAAATTTTTCATTCGTAGAGCATGCTCCAACGTATCGGATGCAGGTAATGACGGTTTATTTCTGCATAGGTAAGGGAAGTTGAAGAAAAAGTTAAAGTCGTTACGTTTATCATACATTGTACAGCTTGGTTGTTATATTACCATTAACGTCTTTTTCAAGTAGAATATCCAAGTATGAAACAGATGTGTCAGGCTATGTGGTATCTTTTATCTCAAGCCCACCAGGATATATCGTATCGACATAGGAATGGGATTGTGTAATTTCCCCGTTTATAAATACCTCAATAAATTTGGCTTATGGCGTATAATTGTGTATGTACATTTATATTATGCAGAAAGAAAACGTATTTTTTAATATATTGTGTCGAAAATAATTTTATTTCCATGAACTCGTATTTACACAAATTAAACGTAATAAGAAAAAGTAGAAAAGTTTGGGTTGGCGGGGTGAATATACAATGCAAAATTCACCTATAATGTGGACTGTTTTGGTTTGGGGTTTTCCTGTTGTCAACAATGAGAAAAAACTTCAGAATTAGCTGGAACCGTTTTCTAAGGAACATTCTCATGAACTCATGGTTGTTACGCCTCTTGTTCCAATATTCCAGAATGGTGGGTTTCTGATTAAACCCATATTCAGAATCACAGCAATGAACCTTTTCAATTCACTTATCGTCATAGGAATTCACATTCTTGCTCGTGAAAATCGAGACAGAAAAGTATTTCCAATCTGATTTCGAGCGTACCGAAATTGTCTATAATTTGTACAAATATTTTTTATACATACAAGAAAAAAACATTTCTGAAATAATTATTGAATATCGATTTAAAAATTATAACTTAATGAATCATTCATGTTTTCGTTAAAAGCAGATTAAAAGAGGGTCATATAGGAAGGAAAAAACCGCGGTAGGATTTTATAACATACTTGTTATCAGAGTTATATATGAAGTCAGAATTATATCAAACTCCTTTTAAACAGGGACATTTTTATTGTAAACTGCACGTGCACATGGCTATGCTTTTTTAAAATCAGTTGTGTCCCACAAAGTGCGCAAAACTTTTTAAAAAAGCTTTGAAAGTTAATTAACAATATAGGAAAATAATACACCGACAATTTATTTTCAATCCTTACAAAGATAAATAACCGAGAATGTTTTCACATTCCCAATATATATATATATACCTATTCGTTTTGAAATATTTATAAAAAGCACTGCAACAAGTAAAATTAAAATTTATATAAAAAGCCTACATAATAAAAAAAACAATTACCTGTTTGTTTGTCGAAGAATTTCTCTTATGAGATTCAAGTTGAAGAACAGGAAATATTGCAAGGGACTTGCAGTTCGAGGTGGCATTCTTCGGGACATGGATTACCGGTAAAAGGTTTATTTTGCACCGGTTCAGATGGCACAACTCTGAACCAAACACCAGCTATCTTTCTCAGCGTATGGTATAACGCGTACGTGTTATTGTGACGTCATTTACGTAAAAATGACGTTTTTCGTAGAACACCTTATTTATACGGCAAAATTTTAAATTGTAGGCTTATAGACCTACTGAATTTTAAACAGTGTAAAAAGTACTTTTGGGAAATAAACTGTGTATACAATGAACATATTTAGTGTACATATCAGTGTATTGATGTGTTTATTTTCAAACGTACGTCCCTGTGGCACAGAAGTGGTTAAAGACAAAAAATTCATATTGCCTTCTTTCTTTGAATTTAAAACAAAATAACATCATATGTTTATGAATATATTCCACTCAATCAAATACTTAGGGAATATTGTACCACTCATGATGGATTTCCTTGAGTAGCAGTCTACATAGCCATACTTCACTATCACTGTTGTCATTTTTCCCTATTGTCGTGTCTTCTACACAATTACATTTCATAGTGGACGGAAATTATTACACCTCATAAATTGAATACATATTTCAACCGTTTTTAAAACTTACATGCAAAATTTAAATATTCCAGGCCCCCTTGGATAATTTTCCTTTTTATCAGTCATTTCGTAAATTCAAATTATGAATGAAAACAAGATGACGTAAGAATTCATTTAAATAAGAAGCTAAATTACCGAAGATAAACTTTAACATACTGAAGTAAATAAAAACACGATTAATACGTAACAATAGCTTCCGTTAGACGTTAAACTACATTACTCAGGTGACCTAAAAACAAAACACAATTTATATGAATTAATTTACACATACACATATATAAACTTTTGTATTGTAACTGATAAGTGTTTTAAATACACACGTAGATCTATATCTGACTATGAAAAAAGGGGAAAAATATATTCAAAATAAGTAAATTTACAAAACAAATAAAAGTATAATTTTTCTTTTCTTTAATTGTCATTTAATTTTTCATATAACAAGCTTTTTTATTGGGTGAAATATAGGTTTGATTTTGTGTCACCCGTAAAAAATATCTGTGACGTAACTGACGTTAATATTCAAACGTCATAGAATAATCAAACGTCACAGAATATAGTGCAGAAACAAATTATGAAACACATAACGTTTTGTTTCATAATATTTGTGTTTTGATATAATTAAATGATAAGGAATGATGCGCAACTACTCTTCTCTCTCAAACTATGACCCAGGGAGAAACGGAATCGCCTATACCTTCTACAAAGGACACATTACACATCATCCGATTGGGAGCTCTTCTACACATTTATTCAACATTCATGGTTGTGTGTTCTACACGGATCGGACAACCCGACACCCCAAACCAGACAGCGATGTAGCATTGAACGGGCTCAGCTAATTTATAACATTGTAAACCAGCAAAAACACATCGTTATCGAGGTACATTTAAACCATGTGTTAATTAA
>NW_026934311.1:0-6078 GCF_032062105.1 Saccostrea cuccullata
GAATGGAAATTAAAGGAAAAATCCTTAAAAATCTTCTTCTCAAGAACCATTGAGACAGGAAAGATAAAACTCCTGTGGAATCATCCTCAGGTAGTGTAGATTCAAGTTTGTTCAAATTATGACCCCTGGGCCAGGGCTAGGGTGGGGACATAATGGCCGTTAAAAGTTTTACATAGGAGTATTCAGGAAAAATCTTTAAAAATCTTCCTCTCAAGAACCACTGGGCCAGGAAAGATGAAACTCATGGTATCTTTCTCAGGTAGTGTAGATTCAAATTTGTTCAAATCATAAACCTCGTGGTTAGGGTGGGGCCAAAATGGCCGACCAAAGTTTTTATAGGAATATATATGGAAACCTTTTAAAATCTTCTTTTCAAGTACTTCAAAGCCATGATTAGTGATATTTATATGGAATCATCCTCAGGTAGTGTAGATTCTAGTTTGTTCAAATCATGACACCCTGGGGGGTTAAAATCCAAGCCCCCTCCCCCCCTCCCCCCCGCTTTAGTAAACTTTCAGTTCTGATCTGATATGTGCTTTTTCCTAGCTGATGTTCTCAGGTGAGCGTTGTGGCCCCTGGGCCTCTTGTTTCACTTCTGGATTATTGAACACATAAGGATAGATTGTTTTTATATTTCCCCTCAATCTTTTAATACGTGACTTTAACATGGATCTGATACATTTAATGCATTTTGACAAGGTGTCAACGTCTTCTTTTTCATATCTGGAAATTTTCGCTAGCACACAGTCTCGCGTAATTACACGAAAATAAAGTTCTCGTGAATAAAAAGTGATTTACAGTATGAGAGATAGAGTTAGAGAGTTCCCGCTTCTGTAAAACACGTATTTCAACGAAGTTGTCAATAATCATTAATTCATCATGTTTATTGGAGTTACCATAACACATGTATCGGTCGAACATGTGCTTAATCGGTGTTGATGTAGACTGTCAATTTGATTGGCTATTATATTTATGGAATACCGGTTCTACAGGTATTCGAATGAGCCATTTGACCGATTTTTCTTTTCTAAAGAAATGGGCGTGTCATTGAATGACAAACATCATTCTAAAGATAGCTCAAAACGTTCCAGTCAAACAGAAAATTTACCACTCCAGTGCGCTTCATTGTAATATGGCACAGAAACAGCTTACACTAAGATGCATAAACTGATGCATCAATTTTTGATTTGGATAAATGGAGTTGCCTTGATTACTAAAAATAGAAATTTCAGTGAAATACTTTTAAAATGCTTCTCCTCTTACAGTTTTGGTCTGATTTCAATATTACCTGGCACAAATGTAGACTACACTTGCATACATAAATCAAAGCATAAAATTTTATTTTGATGAATGTTGTTGCCATGGTTATTTAAAATAGAAATATTTTTAAAATTCCTTGAAAAGTCAATTCCTTGTTAATGACATCTGGTTTTTAGCTCTTCTGAGCCAAAGGCTCAAAGAGCTAACGCTATGGCCATTTGTGCGGTGTACGTAAACTTTTTAGAATATGGACCATAATTCAAGAACCCCTTAGCCAATCAGTGTCAAATTTGTCAAAGGGTATCCTTGGCCCAAGGGCTACCATTTACACTAAAATAAGGGTTAGTACCCTTAAACAAGGGGAGATAGAATACAAAACCAAAAGTACTGGTTGCTAAAAAATCTTCTTCTCCATAACCACCAGGCAGATTTTCACCAAACTTATATACAAGGATCAGGATATGTCGAAGATTAAAATTTGCACGGGGAATTACCCTGGGGCAAAGGGCGTGGTCTCAAGGTCACTGTATTGCCTCTTCCAAAATTGTGAATTTTATGGCCCCAGGGTCAGGGGTTCTAGTGTTAGGGTGGGGCTCTATTGATTATACATGTATAGTGAAAATGCATTAATTGTTTGAAAATCTTCTTCTCTGCTCCTGGGTATTAATCTAACTAAGTAAATAGTTATGATTAGCAAGATTGCCTCTTCCAAACTTGTGAATTTTATGGCCCCAGGGTCAGGGGTTCTGGTGTTAGGGTGGGGCTCTATTGATTATATAGTGAAAATGCATTAATTGTTTGAAAAATCTTCTTCTCTGCTCCTGGGCATTAAATAAACTAACTAAGTATATAGTTATGATGAGCAAGAATGCCTCTTTCAAAATTGTGAATTTTATGGCCCCAGGGTCAGGGGTTCTGGTGTTAGGGTGGGGCTCTATTGATCATAGTGAAAATATGTGATCTTCGAAAACCTTCTCTGCTCCTGGGTATTAAGCAGATGAACTACCATTATAGCTATTATGAGCAAGGGCCCTTCTTCCAGAATTGTGAATTTCAAGGCTCCTGGATCAGGGGTACCATAGAGGGGGGCTCTACTTTATTCTGAAAATGAATTAATTGTATGAAATTTGCTTCTTGGTATTATTCTAACATTTATGATGAGCAAGGGTGCCTTTTCCAAAATTATGAAATGTGGGGGCCCAGGGGTTTCCTTGGGACAGGGCACTACTGATTCCTTTGTATATTGCTGAATATTACTGATTAGTTGAAATGCATTTTTTCCTCTACCCTGCCTATGGGTATTAAGTAACCAAACTAAGCAATTGCTAAGTGTATAGTTATGATGCGCAATGGTGCCTTTTTCAAAATTGTGAATGCCATAGTGTCTAGTTTAAAACATGAACCAAACTTAATCGTATGAAAGTTGTTGCATGATGCTCAGGTGACCTGTAAGGCCCATGGGCCTCTTGTTGAATTTTATGACAAATCCCTTCTAAAACATTTAATCCCATTATTTCAGACACTGAGAAGTTTAGAATCATCAAATCTTGTAAGTTGATGCATCTTGGGACCTTAAAATGTGTTTATGAAAAAGTAGGTCACGGTGACCTACGTTTTGAATTTTGCAAGCATTTGTTTTCAAAATGTTTCAAATATTTGAATACCTTCAGACGTACGATCATCAAATTTTGTCAGTAGATGCATCTTGGGACTTCCAAAAACGTCGACCAAAATGTAGGTCATGATGACCTACTTTCGACATTTTATGGCTATATTTAAGTATCTTAGGTATTTATTGGCTAAGAATCATCAAACTATGTGAGTTGATGCATCTTGGGTTTTCAGAGAATGACGACTAAAAAGTAGGTCACTGTGACCGACTTTTTACATTTTATGGGTTTATTTAAGTATCTCCGGTAGTTATTGGCTTAGAATCATCAAACCTGGTCAGTTGATGCATCTTGGGTTTTTGGAGAATGACATCCAAAAAGTAGGTCACGGTGACCTACTTTGACTTTTTATGGCTTTAATTAAGAATCTCTGGTACTTATTGGCTTAGAATTATCAAACTTGGTCAGTTGATGCATCTTGGGTTTTCGGAAAGAATGTCGACCAAAAAGAAGGTCATGGTGACCTACTTTTGAATATCTCGGGTACTTATTGGCTTAGAATCATCTAACTTTGTCAGTTAATGTATCTTGTGTCTTTGAAAATCATCTACTAAAAAGTGGGTCATCGTGACCTACTTTTGACATTTTATGGCTATATTTAAGTATCTCAAGTACTTATCGGCTTAGAATAATCAAACTTTGTCAGTTGATGCATTTTGGGTTTTCCAAGAATGTAGACAAAAAAGTAGGTCAAGTTGGCCTTCTTTTGACATTTTATGGCTATATCTAAGTATCAAACTTGGTACTTATTGGCTTAGAATCATCAAACTTTGTCAGTTGATGCATCTTGGGTTTTCGGGGAATGCAAACCAAAAATTACATCACTTGACCTACTTTTGACATTTTATGGCTATATTTTCTTATCTCGAGTACTAATTGACCTAGAATTGATAAACTTTGTCAGTTGGGGCGTCTTTGGTTTTAGAGAATGTCGAACAAGAAGTAGGTCATAGTGACCTACTTTTGAATATCTCAGGTACTTATTGGCTTAGAAACATCAGACTTTGTCAGTTGATGTATTTTGGGGTTTTTCGAAATTCGTCTAGTAAAAATTAGGTCACAGTGACTTACCTGTGATTTTTTATGGCTATATTTAAGTATCTTGGGTACTCATTGGCTTAGAATCAGCAAACTTTGTCAGTTGATGCATCTGGTTTTCAGGGAATGTAGACAAAAAAGTAGGTCACAGTGACCTACTTTTAAATATCTCGAATACTTATTGGCTTAGAATCTTCAATCTTTGTGTATTAATGCATCTTGAGTCCTCAGAAAACTTCAAGCTTAAATAGGTCACTGTGACCTACTTATGGTTTTTTAGCTCACCTGAGCCGAAGGCTCAAGTGAGCTTTTCTGATCACATTTTGTCCGGCGTCTGTGTGTCCAGCTGTCTGTCTGTCCGTCTGTCTGTAAACTTTTCACATTTTCATCTTCATCTCAAGAACCGCTGGGCCAATTTCAACCAAACTTGCCACAAAGCATCCTTGGGTGAAGGGGATTCAAGTTTGTTCAAACTAAGGGCCACGTCCTCATTCAAGGGGAGATAATTGGGAATGAATGAAAATTTGCTGGTATGCTTTAAAAATCTTCTTCTCAAGAACCACTGTGCCAGGAAAGATGAAACTTATGGGAAAACATCCTCAGGTTGTGTAGATTCAAATTTGTTTGAATCATGACCCCGGGGGGTAGGGCAGGGCCACAATGGCTGACCAAAGTTTTACATAGAAATACATAGGAAAATTCTTTAAAAATCTTCTTCTAAAGAATAGCAAAGCCATAATTGATCATATTTATATGGAAGCATCCTCAGGTAGTGTAGATTCAAGTTTGTTCAAATCATGACCCCCGGGGTAGGGCGGGGCCACAGTGGCGGATCAAAGTTTTACATAGAAAATATATAGGAAAATTTTTTAAAAATCATCTTCTTGAGAATCGCAAAGCCCTGATTGGTCATGGGACTACTTTTGGATTTAAACTTTTCAATAATAAACTAATTTCTACTTTTTCCTAGCCACAGTGCTCAGGTGAGCGATGTGGCCCATGGGCCTCTTGTTATAGGTTTATTAAAATATCTTCAGTTCTAATTGCCTAAGAATCATCAAACTTTGTAGTAGATCAACTTGGGTCTTACGATACTTAGAGTTAGAGGCATCAAATAGAAGTGATAGATTGTACAATTTATCAGAAGAGCGATTCAAGGCCCTTGGGCCTCTTGTTATTTGTATAATGGTTTTGTTGTAAAGTTCTTAAAATATAATGTTGATAATTTTTAAAAGGATTCCTTTCAAAAGATCCTACAGGAGTTGTCGTTGAGATTGTTTATGGACCAACGATTACATGAGAAGCGGCGGGTGCTGCAGATGTATTGCCTTGTATGCAGACTCCTACTTCAGGACTTTGATGGTGGATTGGGTGGTTGCTTTGTCTACATATTCAGAGAAATTCTCTATCGTCTAGTTTATCTGATACAAGAAATGAGGAAACAGGAATGGTAAAATTTTATATCTTCATCAGTTATCATTGTACCAGAGTAGATAAATACATGTATAATACAAGTTGTTCAAACTGGATATACCCATTCCATGAAAATTATACCATATCAGACAGAATCTGGAGGTCTGTACTCCTGTGTGTTAAACAAACAAACTTAATGTAGAGTTATGATAAGGGAGGGTGCCTCATCCAAAATTGTGAATTTCATGCCCACTGGTTCAAGGTTTGGGTGTGAAGGTTGGGCTCTATTCCTTACATAGCAAAAATGCATTAATTCATTGAAAACTTTTCTGCTCCTGGTTATTAAACACACTAACTACATACATAGTTATGATGAGCAAGGATACCTCTTTTTAAATTTTGAATTTATGACCTTAGGGTCGCGGTTCTGGAGTTATGGTGGGGCTCTGTAATCTGATTATATAGTAAAAATGCGTTAATTCTTGAGAATCATCTCTGAGGGTTCTCCATGGTCCCATTTACATGGTTTGAAATTGCATTTGCACCATCAGTCAAACACATCTATCGTAATCATGGGATTTTGTAATGTTTAAAAATTAACAATTAAACCACCAAACTTATTTTATGACTCGGTCTAAACAGCTCAAGTATTTTTTTTTTATTCACAAGTGTTAAGATATTTATCTTCATCTGATGA
>NW_026934312.1:0-5952 GCF_032062105.1 Saccostrea cuccullata
ATAATGTTTATACACCGTGTGCTCCTCATTATTTTTTTAACATGCTTAAAACAACAACAGGTACCACACGAGCGCTTTATAAACACACAGGCAAGCCCCTGATCACCTTGATCGTCCCCTAGTACTAGCGCTATCAAAACTACTTTGATTAATTCATTAATAATTAGTAACTGGGTACTATCAACATAATTAAATCGTTGTCTGTAACAACAAACCAGAATTTCTTCGCTTTTGGTCAAATTAGAGGTCAATTACCTATCTATCGAACCATTAAACCGCATTGTTGATAGCACATGAAGTTAAATCAAATACCTACTATACCAATTTTATATAATCATAACAATTATTATTCCATACCTGCAAATACTGGATGGGAAAAAAAATCGGCGATCTTCTTGTTTACATCCAAAATATGCCATCTTAGATCTCGCGAGGCTCATTTGAATATGAATAGGGTTGCGCGAGATAACGCGAGACTTGCGACAGTTGCCAATCCCGTTAGTATATAGGTCCCTGGATTTAATAACGATTTTAAAGAAGACCACTTCCAGCAATCTGTCTGGCAATTTCTTGACTGATGATTTTTCTTGCAACTAAGAGAAGGCAAATTTGTCCTAATTTCGCACGAGTAGAAGTAGGAGTTTATGACACTTTGAACAGTGATTGATGACCTTCTGACTTCAGTGCTATCCAGAACATTGGATGTGAAATAACTCTGAACTAGTGATTTCAAAGCCACAACATCATCTACAGCATTGTGTGCAGAGTAGACTATACCTGAAAGACACTTGCAAAGCTTTTCCTGTCGATAAGATGGTAATCCAATTCTCATAATTTTGAAGAGTTTCAGAGTGTCCATAAAACCATCCACTTCTTCTGAAAATTCATGATTTTGTTGCAAGCTAGGACAGCATAAGAAAAGCATAAGAAAAGGACAGTCAAATGACTGGATGTTTTGTCCAAACAAAATCAATTTTTTACCAAATTGATTACAAAAACTAAGTAAGCTGTCAATAGCTGCAGAAATTGTAACTGTGTCCTTTACCTTTTCAAAGTGGAATAGTTTTCCAATTTTTTTTTTTACACTTATCCCAGTTACTTTCTCTGCCTCTTTAGATATTGGTTCCTTTGGTAGAGGTACACTTGAAACTTTCTTCCTCTTCCAGAAATGCCAACCGAGTAATATGATATGTTCTATCTGAAATATTAGATGGATAATTAATACACAAATAAATCAAAATCATACAAAATTATACTGTTTTCAAATGTGAAAGGTTCCCATAGGATCTTGGAAGTCTTATTATCATATTATGCCTCTGACAGAACACCATACAAAACTATTAAGCTCCACAGAAACCAAAAATCAATTCTTTTTTTTTTCCAATTTGAAAGGTCCCCTAAGATTCTTGAAGGTCTTGTTATTGTCAAATTTAGTCGGATTGATTTTAATGTAGAACTAACTAATGATTCTAAGAAATATATTAAAATACTTCAACAAATACATTGATGACATTGAAATGTTTCAGAAATTTAAACCAAAACGGTCATTTAACACCTCTTACAATAAATTATTGTTATCATGTATGTTTATAATAACAGTTAAAAATTTTCCTGAAAGAGTTCTTTGTGGTCCTTTTGAATCATCTTATTGATATTAATGATAAGGAGAAATAAGTACATGCCCTCCTTTTTCCGCAGTGAAGGTTTCTCCAGGTTGCAAACAAAACCAACAGTCATTTGCACCATTCAACTGAGTACCGTTGCTCATCATACATCTAGCAGGTAGGTCGCATACACAATTAAGTACTGTTGCTCTCAACCGAAAAGGCGTTTCGTTAGTCTTTTATAGATACACGGTTTTCTAATTCACTCATTTCTGTGTGAAACGGCTTTAGATAGCTCCACTTGATAGGTTTTCTGGACGAAATACACATTCCGTAATATACATGTATCATCGTAGAGTAAGGTCACTTGGTCCCCACAAAACTCTGATTTTTTGCACTGTTTTTGCAGATGTCATTAATTTACCGATTTCCTGGGGGAATTTCTCCGCATAAATCGCAACAAATATGTTAAAAGCCTCCACCCATTTGTTAATTGTTTTTCAAAGTGTCTGTGTCATTTGCCTTAACAAAGATTAATTGGCCATCTTTATTTACTGATTTATACTTTTCAGTTTCCTCATAATTGAGGTTAGCAAATTTAACTCATTGGCATGAATTTCGGCCCTTATTTTTACATCTACCTCCAATGTTAGGCTAGTTGCTTGGTGTGAATCCCCCTCTTTAGCACGTTGGGTCAATGATTTCGTACCTTGTGTAGTAATTTCCTGGAAGAGTGGAGGGTTGGGCGACACTGCTATAACCGACATACTAGTATATGATATAGCACTCAAGTTTAATCTACATTGTAGATATATTGGGCATAGCACTGAGTCATTGTATAAACGTAGCAAATAGTGCAAATAAAGTGAGAATAGCAAAGTACCAAGGCTTACTTTATGTAGTTTCACCATCGTGGATAATGCAAATTATACTTAACACTTAAGCTTCATGTAAGAATTGCGCATATAATACAAATTATACCGGTAATAACATAGCACTTATGCTTCATCTTAACATTGCACATAACGCTAATATATTGTGGCCAGCAGAGCATTTAGGCTTTGTATAAACATAGCACATGCTGCAAATATTTCGGGAATAACATAACACTTACGATTTACATTATCATTGCGTCTCCATATGAATAAACAATTCTCGACAGGGACGTTAAACAATATACAATCAAATAATCTATATCTCCATACCAGTGAACAATTCTCGAGAGGAACGTTAAAAAATAAGACAATCAATAATTGATATCATTGCACGTAATGCCAGTATACTGAGAATAACATAGCACTTAGGCGTCATGTATATATTGCACATAATGCTTATATACCGAGGATAGCATAAGACTAAGGCTTAATGTATAACAGAAAATGCAGGAATCTTGTAAAAGGTAAATTAAGAACAAAGCAGTAATGAGTATTCTGTCTCCAGACAAATATATATAAATGTTTGAAACATTCTTGTCTGCCGCGCTAAATATACACCTTTAATTAAAACAGACAGAACATATTAGCCTAGGTAATTTATACATGTATACTATAATAGTGCTTTGACAGTGTAAAATTGACTAATCTTAAACGATATTTTAAAGTACTAATTCAATATACACATAGATAAAAGAAACGTTAAGCATTTTTAAATGATTATCTATCGTTTTATGATCTAAAGTGTTTATTAATTATTTGCACAGCAAAAATTACAACCAGAAGCCCATGTCTTCATCGCTGTTTCGCTGCGGATGAAGGTTCATGTCTGTCTGCGTTAAGCCAATAACACGCCCCTAACCTGTCTGCAGGGTTATGATACACCACACTATTAAGATGCACCCTATTACACAGAATTGGGTCATGACTTTCAGAAAAACCCCTTGTTTCCAGAACACTAGACCGTTTTAGGATCAATAATCCTTTAGAAGAGCGTTAGCTTCCTTCACCCGTTGGTTGTAGGTGGAATTCTCGTTTAAGCTGCGTTAGAAATGCAGTCAGTTTAGACACAAGACACTCCCCCCTCCCCCCGCGATAAATACGATGAGGTGCTGGTGATTGTAGCGTCTAAAACTGCAGATAAAATCACATATTAATGTAACACTGTCAACAAGTCACCCGCTTATTCCAAAGAAAATTACTTCTTAAAATCCGGAAATGTCGAAAACGGATACAGCTTGACGATCTGCTCCAATGAATAACTTAAGTCTTTTCACTTTGTTGTCTGAATTTGCACAGAACACCAACCAGAGCATTTGTGAGATCCGGACCAGTCAGTAGATGCTAGTTCAATGAAGCGTCTTTGTATCTTGCCGAACGGTCAAACACTACTCCAAGTGTTCCAGGCTTCCTCGGTTGATAAACGCCATTTTCCCATTTCGCGTAAAGGTACTTCTCACTTGTTCATGGTTGCGGATCATATGAAACATCTTTATCTCAGGGTAGTGAGATCCTCAGCAATGAACAGGTCTTTATATTCGTTGTGATTTTTAAAATCTTTTTTGCAGACATTATTTAGTTCATTGTTTCTCTTGTTACAAAACGAACAATCACCTGTCGCGGCTTCCCTCCACCATTGGGCTGATTGGTACCAATTCTACTATACAGGAACTCACTGTGATTAAACTCTAACCCAACTATTCACTTCTTCTGTAATACGCATGTTCCTAATGTTTTCCCTTCTGCCATACTGGATTAATTTATCAGTCTCATAAGTATTGATTCTTACCCCTGTATTCAGGTTATTGATGACCGTTTCATGCCTCTTAAGGTTCCTTTCAAGATTTCTAGTTAGAGCGTTCCTAGTGCAGGAAGAAGTAAGTGGAACACTTTTTCTACCATGACATCACACTCACTGTAGCTTGTAGATTTCGGATTCAGTTTACTTAGAAGGTTACTTAGATCATTAAATTTTTCATTTTCTAAGTCATTTAATCGACTGACATGCTTCATTCAAGTTTGCACATAAACATCAAAGTCCGTACTTTGCGAGTTCTGTGCAGGAAGATATTTCATTGTTGTTTTTCCACGCCCACCCATGTTTCAAATACTTTACATCAATTTCAATAACTGCAGAGAAACACAAAAAATTATATCAACCGACTTTTTACTATTATATATTAAGTTGATGATTGACGATTTTGCTTGTATCTCATGTTTGTAAATGTTTGTACCACTTAAGCTTTATTTACCCGCGAAGTTCATCTTAAAATCGGAAGTACGAGTTCAATCTCGATCCCTACTCAAATTTGACATCGGAAAAAAATTGCTTAATGGAAAAAATCAATAGCTTGAAAAGTTACTTGATTCATGTTCGTCCTTCGGACATATGAAAAACTGTATAGTATGGAAAGGTTTACCAAGAAAATCCTTGAATCCTCGAACTGGTAAGACATTAGTTGACCCAGGAAGAATCTTAGCTCTAGACCCATCCTTGTACAGTAGGACATATTCGTCCATAGGAAGAGACTTGTTCATCTGATGCTTTTTTGTAGCCAGATCTAAGACGACCTTTTCTGTACTCGATGGAAACATTTCAACAGGAAGAAGGCTCCCTCTAACGTATTTTCACTATTTTGCTCATCTTATTAAAAGATGTTGAGCTGATAATTACATGAAAAATGTGAACAATTAGACACGTTTTAGACAACAAGAATGTACAAATCGTACTTTCGTCCGGGATGGTTTCTTTCGTTTTGCAACGAATTCTATCTTCCTTCTGCCTCCTTTTCCTGGCGTACTCTTTGAAAATCGTTAAATGAAGGAATGCTACGGGCTGACAATTTGGCATCTGAAATGTTTAAACGATTTTAGATGTTTAAATGTACGTTTCAGGTTGTTAATAATAAACATATTCCTTAATTAATGAGAGCCAAAACACAATTTCAAATCAATAAGAAATAAACGATATATACTGGTGTCTCATTATATCGCGGTACTTAATCCTTTTGCATAAAAAAGTGTTGTTAAATTTTTTTACTTTTAACTCTCATCAAAAAATATTTATAAACCAATCAATGGAATAACTTTCGAGTATATATTACATTTTTTGATTATGTAGTTCAGTAGACTTGACCCGTTAGTTTGAATACAAAATAGACACACGGTGTTAATTCCAACTGCATGTTAGATAAAACATAAAGATTTTGTAATGTTAAACATATACCCTGTATTTCATTTACATGAAATCACACCTATTTCGGCGGCACAATTTAATTTTTTCCGACGTCAGAAACTTAATTTGTTTAAGCTAGTTGCTTTTCTTTATGTAATAGCAGTGTCTTGTTATATGACATAAAGAAAAGGTCACAACGCTTGCACTGACCTCAACCGGTGAATTTTAAAACTGGATTCAT
>NW_026934313.1:0-5981 GCF_032062105.1 Saccostrea cuccullata
TGTGTATTGTTGGACAAAAGGCTATTGGCCAATACAGGGGGAGCCTGCTAGCCACAAAGCTTGAAATCTATTGAAATAATGATGTAGACATTTAAACAAGTGGTAAGTACAATATATATGTGGCCTAGCTGCCTTGAATGAATAATAATCGATATATTGTAATAGCTCCAGTGATTTGACAGATTAGTTTTATACAGTTATGGGTTCTGATTATTGTTGACAATTTACAGTAGGAGAGTTGAGATGAATAGTTACTTGACAAGGCAGGTAAATGTATAAATTTATGCTTTGCATGTAGTTGATGGGTGATTATTGACAAGTGTAAGTGATTCATATGAGTTGAAATAGTTGTGCACATGTTTTGAGTTACGAAGAAATCAGCTGATTTAGTGATTATAGCAGTATAGTAAAGTTGTGTAATTATTTGAGCTTACTCCATGTGTCAGGGACTTTAATTGGTTTTCCGTAGTAGATTAACCATAGATATATGGACGGAATCCTGTTTTCTTGCAGATTAAGTTGTTTTTAGTAAACTATTGAAGGTTTATTGCCTTGTTTTAAACTGGTGGAATGTTTGCGAACTTGGCGGTCGTAAATTGTGTAGGTCGAGCCCGATCGTAAAAGATGAACGTGTCCAACGTTTTCCTACTTTTACCTCATCATAGTTATTGTATAAAAGAGAGAGAGATTCAAGGAATTTTTGCTTTCTGCTAGGTTGATTTGATTAGAAAAGTTGTGTTTTAGGGGTAAGGAATTAGTATGGGTTGGGCGTTTTGATTTAGATTAAATAATTACTTTTTAGTTTTATTTTAAGAAGAGCCAGGGTTACTTTAAGGATTTTTGAGGAACTTTTGGAATATATGTGGAATTTTGTAGGAATTAAGTTTTGATCAGGTTTTAGTCATTTTGACTGAGAAATTGGACTTGGTTTAAATTTGCTGGTTGTTTGAATTTGTGATAAATTGCTCATTAATTTTAGAATTACTTGAAATGGGATTTAGCTGTTTTTTTTTTGTTTTTTTTTTTTTGCTAGTAAGTGTATTTCTAAATTAAATTTTGCTAATGTTTTTAACTGGAATTCGGACTTAGGAAAATTTGATAAATAATTAACTTACAATTTTGTTGTTTAACTGTATTTCATGGATTATTAATGTTTTATGCCAAGTTGGAAATATTTTAGCCATATTTTGGCCGGGTTTCAATTTAAAATTGTACATTTGTGTACCAGTTTCAGCATCATCATATTGCTTTGAATATTCATTAGACACAACCATAAATGGAAATGGATTAACAGTTCTGAAGCAGTGATTTGCAGTTTCAAGCAGTATTTTTAAACTCATTTAAATATTTCGCTGAAAATAACTGCTTCATGACTGGTTGAAAACTGGGAAGGCTAAGAAAAACTGCCTTGAACCGCCTATTTCTATGAATATTAAATCAACTTGTTTGAGGGACATGGAAGGCTAAGGGAACTTCTAATAAACTGCTTAAAAAATAAAACTGGGAAGACTTAATAACTGCAAACAGACTGCCTTCCACTTTGACATGGGACCCCACCAAAAAAGAAAGGGACTCAGGAAAGAACCGTTCATAAATTTTAAGCATGACCTACTTACAAGATTTATGGTGAAAGGCTCTATATTAAACCACTTTTATTTTTAATTCTTTCAAATAAAACGATGAGAACATTGTTTGAGCACTACACCGTCACCAAGTTATCACCTTTTTTTAAATCATTAGCTTAAAAGCCGACCCTTCCCATGTTTGTTCATATCTATCTGAGAATATTTTACTATTTCTTTTCAAATTATTTTATTTTACATTGTTAAAATATATTCACCTGTAGCTATCCTCTTGCTCAATCTTTTGTTGTGACTGTCGTTTGATCCTTTCTTCCCGCGCTTCCGCATGAATGGGTTTGACATTTCGATCCCGATGCATTTTAAACATGCAAAAAAAAAAAATACTTAGTCATGGTAATTATGTTCCCCAAACGAAGTTGGGGAACATATTGTTTTTACTCTGTTTCTTATTATTATTATGTTCCCCAAACGAAGTTTGGGAACATATTGTTTTTACTTTTTCTGAATTTTTTCTTTGTTCTCCGGTACTTTTTTGTCCGCGAGTGTTCTCGTAAACTACTCATCCGATCTAGGTGAAACCTTTTTAGGGTCACTAGGTATGTTATGTAGATGTGCGGAACGAAGGTCATTTTGCGCGCACGTGCGTGCAGGTGCGCGCACGTGTAACACGTGAAATGACCAATATAATAGATTTAGCCGTAACTTTTTAAATATTGGATGAAATGCTTTGAAACTCATAATATAAGGATATAATAGTAGTATAGACATGATGACATGGTCAAAATAGCAAGATCTCACGCGCATGCAGGTGCCCTTCGCTGCGATTGGCTGAAACTTAAAGTCTAAATATCTATTTTGTTTTCTGACAAAATCCTTTGAAATTTTGAACATAGTCTTACATTATGAAGATCTACAGCATGATATATAAGAATAATCATGAACGCACGCACATGCACGTGTGCTGCAATCTGATTGGCTAAAACTTTAAATGCCTACAACTTTCTTGGTTCTCAATAATACAGGGTGAAATTTCAAATATGAATAGATATAATGATTGCCTACATTATACTACTATCAAAAGTAAATACATGGACGTGCATGCACATGCGACCGCACACAATGTATTAAAAGACAGTATACTTGAGTGTTTGATGTTCATGCAGAATTAAGAACTTCTAAATGTCAAGACATGTAACATACTGAAGCATGCAGATCTTTTTACCCTTGACCTTGAAACTTAGGTCAAGGTCACTGGTAACCTGAATAAAATGTTGATATTAACTATTTACCAAAATCACCTTGACCTATGAACTTGAAATCGACCTTAACCTTTGTCCTTGACCCAAGGGTAAAAAGAAACATGAAGTACATGTACATGTATCTAGAAACACCTTTCAGAGTTTATTTCGGTTGACAGGTTAGAAGTTAAAGAGGTGGTGGTTTTTAATGACCTTGACCTTTCATCCAAATGTCACAATCAATCTTAAGTTCTTGGAATAAGATACAAGATTCAACTCCAACGTTAAATAGGTTAAGAATAAAAATAACACCCCCCCCCCCCACACACACACACACACAAACAAATCAAATTAATGGCAACGTAGAGAATCACTGTTAAACTCAAATAACACCTCGGACCCACATAAAATTTCAGGAAAACTGCAGAAAAGAGCTCGAGGAAAGTGTATTAAAATATTTCATTTGAGTTTCCAAAGTATATAGAAATTATTAATTTATACAGAAAAAATTACAAATCCTGTCGTGTTTAAAATTAAAGTGCAGATGACCAAAGTTGGCATATAAGCCTTTTATAGCCTATTTATTCAGATGTCGTTAATAGCATTCGATTCTACTGATTTGAAATAATATTTTAATACCAAGCATCCTTTGTTTAATTTACCTTTGAAATTTATTTGAATTTTTTTTTAGAATTACGCAATCCCCAGAAATAGCGATTTTCGGTATATTAAAAATCAATATACATGTACGCTCCTTCGTAAAATAATCAGATATTTGCATTCATGAAAAAAATATTAATAAGAAGGTGTTAAACAATATAGGTCACATTAGCTGACACGAATGTCTTTTTAAACATCTCTTGTAAAACCCAGAGAGTAGCCCCCTATGCATTGGAAAAAATGAATAGTTCCGGTCAAAAAACCTTTATATATTTATTTACAAAGTATATAAAATTTACCAGGCACAGGTATCAGAGTTGTCAAAATGGCCTGAGAGGAAATATTAAAAAAAATTCTGAACAGAAAGGAAAATCCCTTTTCCATGTATGGAACTACTATTGAATAAGTTCATTTTGATTGGTTAGGTATTGGCGTGATACCCTTAGTCGACTTTAACCCTGCCTTGTCGTCGGAATAAAACCAACTTTGAGCCCGAGGTTAAAATAAGTAGAGAAATAAAATGTGAATTGATATATTAAAAATATGACATATGCTTGAAAAATGGTAAATTTATATATGTATTTTTTTCTTTGATTCGTGGGATAGAAAGATGTGTTAATCGCTTAATCAACATGCCATAATCATCTTGCATATGCATGTACATGTACCTGTGCGCGCATGCAAAACGTTAAACAATATATCGTTGATAGTTGATATCATTGTAACTTTTATATTCTTAAATGAAATCTTGGGATACTTAGCATATTTATAAAAGGTCTTAGAGGAATAAGGCACGATAAGGGACATGGGGAGCGTTTGGGTACATCTGTAACGGTCCCCGTTACAATTAGCACTAGTTATTATTATTATTATTCCTGGGGAACATATTTTGTCCTGGGAAAATTTTGTCCACGAATGATCTTGTAAACTACACATCCGACTTAGGTGAAACCTTTATAGGGTCAGTACGCATGTTAATATGTAGATTTGCCGAACGAAGGTCATTTCGCGCGCACGTGCTTGCAAGAGTGCGCACGTGCAACACAAGAAATTACCAATATAATGTATATTGCCGTAACTTTTCTATTTTTTGATGAAATGCTTTGAAACTCATAATGTAAGGATATATTAGTAGTATAGACAAGATGACATGGTCAAAATAGCAAGATCTCACGCGCATGCACGTGCGCTTCGCTCTGATTGGCTGAAACTAAAGTCTCAATATCTTTCTTGTTTTTTGACGAAATCCTTTGAAATTTTGAACATAGCCATGCATTAGGATATCCTACAAAATGATATGTAGCAATTATCATGAAAACACGTGTATGCACGTGCGCTGCAATCTGATTGGCTGAAACTTTAAATAGCTATAACTCCCTTGGTTTTCAACCAAACAGGATGGGATTTGGAACATAGATATATATAATGGACTTCTACAAGAAGGTATGGTCACAATCACCATGCACGTGCGTGTACGTGCGCTGCAATCTGATTGGCTGAAACTTTATACAGCTATAACTCCCTTGGTTTTCAACCAAACAGGATGGGATTTGGAGCATAGATATATATAATGGACTTCTACAAAAAGGTATGGTCACCATGCACATGCATACACGTGCGTGTATGTGCGCTGCAATCTGATTGGCTGAAACTTTAAACAGCTAAAACTCCCTTGGTTTTCTACCAAACGGGGTGGGATTTAGAATATAGATAGATGTAATGGACTTCTACAAGAAGGTATGGTCACCATGCTCATGTATGCATGTGCATGCACGTGAAATGGGTAAAATAAAAAATACACTTGAATGAGCGTTTTTTTTATACTGTTGGATTAAATACTTTAATATTTAGCATATTAAAATATATAGATTGTGTAGACAATATGATATGGTCATTACGCACATGCATTCACATGCGCAAGTGTGCAATGATAAAATTTGAATGAACATGGTACACTTTTGGGTAAACGTTGTTAAAGTCTCAAATGCATAGAGTTTGTCTTATTAAATTACGCTTACAGCGAATATGACTATAAAAAGGGAGTTGGGGAGCGTTTGGGTACATCTTGTAACGGTCCCCGTTACAATTAGCACTAGTTGCAAGTTGAATTGAATAGATGTTAAATTCAAAGATTAAAAATGATTCCCAATGATGTCTTTCTCACAAACTGCTTTTGCCAAATTATATTTTGGTTGATTTTTTTCGAATATTTTTTTATATTTTATTGATGATAATTTGAAAAATTTTGAACGACAAAATTACACACACCTGAAATATAGAAAGACTATAATTACAGACTGTTGACAAGTATCACAAGAGGATCCTGGAATTATTCAAACGGGGTAGGGGTTGGCCCACAGAATAACCAGATAACTGAAATGAAATGCATGGGGATTGGAACTTGAATTTATCACAGGTTAACAAGAAACAAACACATTGATGTTCAACTAAAACAGCTTCTGGCGATTGTTTTATAATATAGATCAGCTGTAGATGTAGT